>NW_020867301.1:0-42070 GCF_003369695.1 Bos indicus x Bos taurus | reverse complement strand
GGGATTTTAAAAAGTCGAGTTCATTCCTTTAAGGAAAAAAAAAAATCCAAAAATTAACACCAAAATGTAATAATGTCAAATGAATTCAAAACTAAATGCCCCCCCCCAAAAAAAACTAAATGCCCGTATGCAGGAATCTAAGTTTATTTTTTAGCATTGTGTTGCAATCTTTGAATGATGGAAATATCTTAATCTGTCTTATATCAGTGAGATTTTTTACTAGTACCAACATTTTCCTAGTTTTCAAAAAATCATTTTACAATTTGACTGTATTTATTTAGTCCTGTCAGTGTCAGCCTCTGCCTATAATTCTTTATATCTAATATTCTTGTGTAGCTTAAATTCACATAGCCAGCAATACATGGCAGAGTTGAATTCCAAACCTAGGTATGTGCATCTCCAAAGCCAGGGCTCCTAATCAGCAAACAGTTCTGCGTCCTAGCCCCCATGTCTTTCCAGATCTCTTTCTTTTCTGCTTCCATGAAATATCCATTCGTTCATTCACTGAAATAACATGATAGTTGTGAAAGTTACTCAGTTGTGTCTGACTCTTTGAGACCCTGTGGACTATATATAGTCCATGGAATGCTCCAGGCCAGAATACTGAAGTGGGTAGCCTTTCCCTTCTCCAGGGATCTTCCCAACCCAGGATTGAATTCAGGTCTCCCGCATTGCAGATGGATTCTTTACCAGCTAGCTGAGCCACAAGGGAAGCCCAATATTGATAGTATTGATAGTTGCTGAACTCTAAAAGTGTGGTGTGCTCAGTTGCTTCAGTTGTGTCCAGCTCTTTGTGACCCTACGGACTGCACCCTGCCAGGTTCCTCTGTCCATGAGATTCTCCTGGCAAGAATACTGGATTGGGTTGCCATGCCCTCTTCCAGGGGATTTCCCACTCCAGGGAATTGAACACATATTTCTTGCATTGCAGGCAGATTCTTACACACTGTGCCACTTGTGTAGCCCCAAACTTTAAATAAAAATTTGGTTAAACTCTAGTATCAGGAAGTATATTGTGACTGTATGATTCAATATTCTAAGCAAAAACAGGCAACAACCTGTCTGAGGCAATACATTCCTTGAGATCAGAGATATGTCTTTTCTGTATCTACCTTCCTAGGATGAGCAAAATGAAAAAGTGAAAGTTTGTTCAGTTGTGTCTGACTCTTTGCGAATCCATGGGCCATAGAGTCCATGGAATTCTTCTGGCCAGAGTATTAGAGTGGGTAACCATTCCCTTCTCCAGGAGATCTTCCAAACCAAGGGGTTGAACCCAGGTCTCCTGCATTGCAGGTGGACTCTTTACCATCTGAGCCACCAGGGAAGCCCAGGCTTCATAGAATTGAGGCTACCCTCCCTCATGGAAGTACAAGCAGAAGTCATTGGTAGTGCTTTCATCAGTCATGGGCCTGGGAGAAAGTCTCACAGAGGATGTGTCATTGACGTTGCAAATTTGATTAAGAAGGATAGTGTAAGGCAGAAAACAAAAGGAACAAAACACAAACACTATACCTGGATGGTTCATTGATTTCTCATAGGGGCCAGGTTAGGAATCCTGATACTGTTTATTTGCACACACAGATAAAGAATTACATATAGATGTATATATGCATGCATATAACATCTATGTGAAATACATACATATGCATGATTATACATATATACATCTATATGTAATTCTTTATCTGTGTGTGCAAATAAAGCAGTATCAGGATTCCTAACTTTGGCCCCTGTGAGAAATCAAGGAACCACCCAGGTACAGTGTTTTGTTCCTTGTTTTCTGCCTTACACTATCCTTCCTTAATCAAATTTGCAACGTCAATGACACATCCTCTGTGAGACTTTCTCCAGGCCCATGACTAATGAAAAGCACTACCAATGACTTCTGCTTGTACTTCCATGAGGGAGGGTAGCCTCAATTCTATGAAGCTTGGCCCATAACCATATATATATACTTACTTATGGGCTTCCCTGGTGGCTCAGAGGTTAAAGCATCTGCCTGGAATGAGGGCGACCCGGGCTTGATCCCTGGGTCAGGAAAATCCCCTGAAGAAGGAAATGGCAACCCACTCCAGTACTCTTGCCTGGAGAATCCCATGGAGAAGGAGCCTGGTAGGCTACATTCCATGGAGTCATGAAGAGTCAGACACGACTGAGTGACTTCACTTTCACTTTCATATATACTTCTATATTTTCTCAGTGCTATCCACTGAGAGTTACCAGAAGCAGTGATATTTGTTAACAATGAGCACACTCAGCACATCTTAGTTTCTAAGTCCATCCACTCATACAAGTGGAGAAAACACTCTTTACACAATACAGTAAAGTTCTTTAGCTCTTTAATAAACTGGCTGACTCCAGGGCTTAGGTGAAGGAAAGAAAAGTAAGTCTGGCATCATGCATACAAGAGTGTAAGGAAGTACTCTGAAAATAATAATAACACAAACAAATATCTGCAAGTTCATACTTATCCTAATGACTAAGTAAATAAATAAATAGGGATGGAGAGATGTGTCAAATATTTATTGCAGAATAATTCAAGTCAATAAAGATAATGAGAAAAAATAGAAAATTGCCATTTATTGTATCATAGTAATAATTTTCTGGGCAAGATTCATGCATGAATGCAGAAACAGAATATTTGCATAATGTCAAGGTATTAACGCACAGCCTCAATGAAATAATGAGAACATCAGACGATCTCAAGTTAAAGACAGTCTACATGTTAACCGATCTTCAAAAGTGACATGAAAATATGAAAGAGAAAGCATGAAAAATATCTAAAAAGACAAGAAAGGTTGAGGGCTCTCATAGATAAGGGGATACTACAGACATAAGACAATTAAATCCACATGGAGTCCTGAGTTAGATTTTGCAACAAGAAAAACAAAACAAAACTTGTGTACAAAATGGTTACATTAGTTAATATACTTCAATAAGGTAAATAAATATTTTATGATAATGTAAGTTACTAAATAAAGGAAACTGGAGGAAGGGTATATGAAAATCTTTGTGCTTGATTTTATTTGTGAATTTAAAATTATCCCCCAAAAAAGAAAATTGGAAAAATATCACTCAGTTTGCTAATCTTGGAGGAAGGCTGCATCCAGACTCTTGCCTGCTGTCCTGCCTCACAGAAGGGTTAGAGCCAGGAACAGTAGGGCACAGAGAGTTTGATGCTGTTTCTTCCCTTTTAAAGGATATCAAGGAAGCATAGCCAGTTCTCCATGGGAAGATGATAACTTACAGGAAAATGGGACAAACATAGTGCTTGGAGATGCCTGTAAATGTGATTTAGCCACTTGATGGAGGAAATGAAATCATAAAACCGTGTTTACCAAGTCCTTGTGAAAACACAGAAAAATACCCAATCTAATGTAACAAGAAAGCAAATATAAAATATATACTAAATCATAATTGTGTAAAAAACAAACCCACTCAGAAGGAGGATAAAAGAATAAACTCAGTAGCCACTGTTAAGATTTTAGTGCATGTCTAGATGATAAGAATAGCTTATTTTTTCTTTTTTTAAATACCTCTATATTTTGTTTATTGATTCTTTCACCTTTTTCCAAAAACTGATTTAAGGTAGCTTAGTCTGAATTTTGCATTAATAAACATTATTTTTAACAATACAAAAAAGAATAAAGTTGAAGATTTTTCTTATGCAGGGGAAGGCATTTCAGGCAAAGAGAACTGTATCAACAAGGACTTGAAAACACATGCCATGTATTTGAGAAACTGTGAAGAAGTCTATTGGGCTTCCATGGTGACTCAGACAGTAAAGACTCTTCCTGCAATACAGGAGACCGAGGTTCAGTCCTTGGGTTGGGAAGATCCCCTGGAAAAGAAGTCTAGTGTAACTAGACTAAGAGTTATATCGGGTGACCAACAGTAGATAACAAGGCTCATGTGTAGGTTAACAAAATAAAGTTGTGACCCAGCTTCCATGGATCTCTTGAGGAATTTCTATAGGGGTACACTGGCATAGATTTCACAGTGGAGAAGTGGTAAGTGAGTATTTTAGAAAGGAAAGCTGAGATGGGAGACTAGGCATAGGCCTGGCTTTATCAAAGATGATATGTATTTGCATATCTTGGAAATGAAACAGTGATAAACAGTTTCAAATAAGCAATGATCAGCTGTTGAGAATGTTAAAAATAGTTGTCCTTTATAGTCCCTGTAATAAACAGATACTTAAAATATTTTTCACATTAATTTGCTTCCTATTTTTTATTAATTCTTTGTTACTTTTTAAAATTATATTTATTATTATTTAAGTCCCACTGTAAATTTTGTTATCTAAATTTTTCATCATAAATTTCTCTATTCATTTGATTTATGAAATCTACTTTTTTCATTTTCTAGAAACTTTTCAGTCTCTTTCAGGGGTTATTGTCTCTACTTTCACCCAAATGCTCTTCATAAGAAATATTTTATTTATGATTCATCTCTTTCATAATGACAAAGATTAAGTCTCTCTCACACACTAAACTTCTGACAATGTATGATATATGTATTATTATGTTCTCAAAAAAATGTTTGTTGCATAAACAAATCAGTGAGTGTAGCAGTGACTCTCAAAGGAAATAGCATATGTAGGTGGGATAAGTTCACACAGAATCTCTGGAAGTGCCTTTTTAAATGATAAAGATTAGGTGGCTCAGTAGTAAAGAACCCTCCTGCAATGCAGAAGACGTGGGTTCAATCTCTGGGTCAGGAAGATCCCCTGGAGAAGGAAATGGCTATCTACTCCAGTATTCTTGCCTGGGAAATCCCATGAGTAGAAGATCCTGGCAGGTTACAGTCCATGAGGTCACGAAGTGTTGAATGTGACTGAGCGACTGAGCACACACATACAAAGATTTTGGAAATTAAGTGCTGCCCTCCCACTCCTACCCATCCAGGCTGATCTCGATGCTGAATGTGACCCACATGTACTCCTAGGACAAAGATAGGCCTACAACTCTGACTTAGACCTCTTGTTTCCTCCCAGCACTTCAGCTGCCACCCATCTGCTAAAAATATTCAAATCTCCGTCTCTAATCCTGTCCCCCTCTTTTCAATACCTTGGCTGTTCACGAAATCTGGTGTGCTTAGTCACTCAGTCATGTCTGACTCTTTGCCACCCCATGGACTGTAGCCCACCAGGCTCCTCTGTCCATGGGATTCTCCAGGCAAGAGTACTGGAGTGGGTTGCTATGCCCTCCTCCAGAGGATCTTCCCAACCCAGGGATTGAACCCAGGTCTTCCACGTTGCAGGTGGATTCTTTCACAGGGAAGCCAAACCTGGTAAGTATCCTCTAAGATGATCCTTACCTTTTGAAATATTCATTTGTGTGCAGTACCCTTGAACATCATACTGGAATTGGTCTTTGTGATCAATAAACAGCATATGGCACAAGTGGTGCCATGTCATTTCCGAAAGGAGGTTATAGAAAAGACTGTGAGTTCTCTCTTAAGTTCTTTCTTCTTTTCTCTCTTTATCTGATTATTTTCTCTAGAAGAAATCATGTCATGACCAGCCTTATGGACAGTCCTTCATATGGGACAAAGGCCTTCAGCCAATAGCCACATGAATTAGTTTTGAACTGATTTTCCCTAATATGAGTACTGCTACTGCTGCTGCTAAGTTGCTGAAGCCTGGCTTAGAGAATTTTGAGCATTACTTTACTAGCGTGTGGGATGAGTGCAACTGTGTGGTAGTTTGAGCATTCTTTGGCATTGCCTTTCTTAATTCATATTAATTATATATTAATATAATAATCATATTAATTGTAACAAGAGTGATCTTGTTAATTATAATTAATTCATAAAAATTGTACTTTCTATAACATTAAAATATTTTGTGTTTATAGTGAACATAAAACTCAGTAAAACTTCATGTTTTAAGCAGGTTATCTTAAATATACTTTATAATTCAAAATACTAACCTTCTGAGAGTTTATAAACAGAGGTTACATAAAAATAAACATTTCAGCAAACTCCTGGTGAAATTCAATAATCAATCAAAATTTTTTGAAGATATATAAAATGTGAGTCCCTTGTCTCTCTTATACTGTCCATATTATTATTCCTGAAACACAATCTAGTATAGAGAAGGAGTTAAATATTTGTTGGATGAGTAATTGCTCAATATAAAAGTTTGTGCTGAGACTAAATTTTACTTTTGCATGATAGATCTACCTCAATATTTTTTCTAAATAAATTGTGTTGAACAACAGGATAATCAAGAAGATTGTTTTGCTCATGGAAAGAACAAATTGTCTTGCTCTTGCAAATCATCATCCAGTAAGATCCTTATGTAATGCATTGACATAAGAAGAACAAAAGAAAACTCTAGGACTCCCTTAGCAAGGGCCACTTCACTAGAGAACTGTGTGACTCATGGAAGCTAGACTACAACACAGACAGTGGTGCTTAAAGAAGTTCATTTCCAAACACTTGAGAGCAAGGTCACAGAGCAAGGATGAAGGGGAAGGAAGGCAGAGTATAGAAAACAAGGTTTCCTTAGGCACCAGGTGGCCCAGAGTCTTTTCCCTTTATTTTCTTCCATAAATCATCCATATGGACCATTCTGTGTTCCTCAAATATGCACTTACAATCTTTTGTGCTTCTATTTATAATTTTCATTCCTCTTGGAGTATTCTTTACCTCACATCATTTCTCTACTTACCACAGTCTTTCCTTCTTTCCATTTTTGTTAAAATCCTTACTAGACATTCTCAATTAAAAAATACTATTTTCCTCAGTATACCCAAGTCTTTTCTATACTGAAGAATTTATTTAATCAAGTATGCTTATATTATTATAAATTTATGTATTAATATAGATTAACAGTACTGAGCTATAAAGATACATAATTTGTTTAAATTTGACACAATCACAAAGTTGGCTAATCCAACTTCCTCACCAAATTTCACTGAGTGGATGAAGAGAATAGTGTATACAAACCAGTGATACTGGATATCATCAAATCCTTTCCTCTGTAGATATGACAATACCATGTATGTGCTCAATCACTTAGTCATGTCTGATTCTTTGCAGCCCCATGGCCTGCCAGATGTGTTCTATTATAAGGATTATATTATAATAATTATATTAAGATCATTATATGGATTATGCTTATATTGCAATTATTTACATCACTCTTTCCCCTACTAGAAGATAGTATCTCAAAGGCAGTAGCTATGCTTTCTTTATATTTTTAGTCTTTAAGTAACCACCATGGTATTTGACATAACAAAAAATGTCCAGTAATTGCTGGGTTGAATGGAGCTGAATATTGAGTAACTTCCCAGTTCAGGGACCTCCTTGTTTCAAAAGAAAAAGAGAAGAAAAAGAAGAAGAAAAAGAAGAGGAAGAAGCACAATTCTTATAACAAAGCCACCCCTTATTCCTGGAAAACCCCATGAAAGAAACTTGGTTTGAAAGCCTTCTTAAGGACAATAATGCTGGCCTTTTGTCTCCATTACATCCATCCTTTTATGGGAGGATGGCACTTTTCAGTGACAGCAAGGAAAGAGTAGCCATATTTTGCGAATTATCTCCTCTCTCTTGTGTATAGTTCTAACAGTGACTCAGTGTAGGCAGCCTGGGAAAAACACTTGAACAAACACTAGAAGGTGGGATGGTGAAAGAGGACGGTGGTCATATTTAGAGAGGGGTTACTTTTTTGTGGGCCACACCACACACAAATACCACACAAACCTCCAGCAAAACCTATAGCACTGAAGTGGAAAAAAAAAAAAACCCTGAATCTGCTTTGATGTTTCAGAATCAAAAGAACCAACAGCAAACAAGCAAAGTTATTTCTGAATCACATGTAGTGAGTTGCTGCATCCTACACATCAGATTTACAGTAGTGGAATGATCTGGTCACAGAAAAATTGTGAATCAATCAAGTAGTCACTGTGCCTTTGCATTTGGATATCAGACATGAAAGCTCATGGCTACAACTCTGTCTTTTTTTAACTATTGTTACTCTGAAGTCAGTGGTGGAAGTGGGGCATGCTTTCCTCTTCACTTTGAGAAAATCTGAATTTGTTTACAAAACCTTTTGTTTTCATTTTTCTAGATTGTTTCTGGAGGTTCAGCCACTCCCTTTTACTCAGGCTTTAAGGTTATGACAGTCTTGTACTCTCCAGGAACCTGGCACAGTCTCCAGGTAGCTGGTCAGGAAAAATATGATTGGCCTGGGCTAAGACCAGGTCTGCACCAAAATGGTCATATTCATACCCACAGGTTCAGCAACAAGGTTTCCTTTCTAGAATGTTTTCTGCTTCCATTGCCTCAAGTATTTCTCGATTTAAAAAATCAAATCTTTCCACTTTCATCTTTCTTTTTATAGCCTTTGTGCCCTCTGCCTCAGTCAGTAGGGATTTGTTATTTTAGATGATTTCCTGTTTACCAAGACTGTCTTACTGTGCAGTTGTATAGTGGATTTGTCTGTCTTATGCTTCAAATCACTTTCTCTTTTTATAACCCAGCCTATGCTTCATCCTGAGGACCCAATGGGAATGTCAGCATCTTACCTGAAATTCCCTAATTTATATAATGTAAAGATGCTGAGCATAGCACCTTGTTACATTTAAACATGTGATTCCTTGATGCACCTGAAAGAGGCTTATGTGCATGGACTCTTTAGAAGGCTTATTTCTTTCCTCATATATGCATTCCCTGAGAATTTAATATATGGCTGATTTTCTCCAAAATTGATACCCAACCCAGAGGCCAAGGGTCAAGTCTACTGTAGCCACTCACTTCTCCTGGATTGCAGGGAAAAGCTCTCACAGACCCCTGCCAAAAATAAGCACTGTGATGTTCAAAGTGTGTCCAAGTGGTAAGTACACAGCTCAAGTGGTCATTTCTCTGGGACTTCATTTTAATGTATATACATGTGCTCACTTTCTTAATATACAATAGGCTGTATACACTAATATGTTTGCATGTGTGTGTGCATGCTAAGTCACTTGAGTCATGTCTGAATCTCTATGACCCCATGGACTGTAGCCCACCAGGCTCTTCTGTCCATGGGATTCTCCAGGCAAGAATACTGGAGTGGGTTGCCATTTCCTTTTCCAGGGGATCTTCCTGACCCAGGGATCAAACCTGTGTCTCTTATGTCTCCTGCATTGGCAGGAAGTTTCTTTACCACTAATGCCACCTGGAAAGCCCAATACATGTGATGAACCTATAATAACATAGACTTGGAACTGGATTCCCTGGTTCATTGCCCAGCACTACCACTGTCTACTCTTGTATAGTTAGGCAAATTATTTAACTTTTCTGTGTCCATTTCAGTAACTTCTGCTCTGTGACAGAGAAAGGCAGAAAATCAAACATCAATCTTGGTCCCTCTAGGTGAATGAAAAGATAAAGAATGGTATAAAATTTAGGACAGAGAAGCCTAGGCATGTAAGGAAGAATGCCTCTGGTAAAGGGGTTAAACTACCAGAAAATAGCAAACTGCCAGGAGCTAAGTAGATCATGGTCTACAGGAAAAAATCTGAAGTATTTCTTGACATGAGCTGTGTGCCTGGGAGGAAGGGGTGGAGAAGGACATCAAGAATAGCTGACTTTAATTCTTTCCCTCCATAACACCTTTGTAAGACTCTAATCGTATCCAACCCAAAGGACTATCTGGACTGTTCCTAATGATATTCGTGTGAAAGTGTAACCTGCACTGAATCTTCTAAGGCAAGTCCAGGACCTGTAAGAGCTGAACTTGCCTGTTTTCCTCCAATCCCCACTTCTACTCTTTCCTCTAGAACTTAGCTACAGACATGCCTTTCCATCTCAACTTCAGAATATTTACTAAGTCAGGGCAGCATTCAGCTGTTTTTTTTTTTTGTTGTTGTTGTTGTTTTTCTTTAACTTATATAGTTTGTTAAATATAAGCTTCTGTTTTCCTTCTTTAGTTTCACTAGAGTTGACTGAGAGAGGAGCCACCAACATATACTATTTTTTTTTTCATCTTGACAAGAAATTGCAGCTAGCTCTCCTCATTCCATGCACTTACTATTGCCTATCCTAGCTTATCTGACACCTTCCTCCCTTTTGCTTAGAAAATTACTGCTCATTTACAATCCTCAGGTCATTTGTATCCTAGTCTCTAAGTGTCTTTCTGCCTGAAGATAGAAAAGTCTGTTCCTTTTGTGTGCAAATGTAGTACTTAGCACATGACTCCATCATTGTTCTTTTGCATTATGCTGGCATCCTTTCTACAATTCGGTGGCATTAGTTCAGGGAACAGATAGGTATTTTATCTTTGTATCCTAAACTCTAAGTTAGGGCTTGGTTCATTATATGTATTAAGTGTCGTTAAAGTGAATTTGAAAAAAAAAACAAGACACCAAAATACTCTGTGATGTAAAAACTTGGAATAAAACCTAGGTCTCCTGATTATCCTGGCTATCACTTTTCTCAGCATAATTTATAAAGTCTGCAATACGCAATCTTGAAACAATACCAGTTGCTTAATGGAGAATAAATCAACAATTATCATAAGAGCGCTTGAGTGAATAGGCAAGTTGTGTCACATAGTATAATTAGATAAAACGTCTTTAATATAAACAAGTGTCCTAAAGAACTTTAACAACTCGTAATGAAATTGCAAATGTAAATAAATTACAAGAGAAGGGAGGAAGAAATTAAAGAACAGTAACCACGATGAAGAGCGTAGAGGTAAATGGCTTGATTACAAATTCAAATATAGTGGAGCAGTAGAAAGGGAACAATGGTTTTAGAAAGATCATTACAGAGTACAGTGGTTTAAAAGAAAAGGCAGTCATTCTAAGTGCAGAGAAAAAAATAAATTGTGTTAGATGGAGAAGAGCTGAGTGCAAAGAAAAGAGACAGGATGAGAAATGTATTTGGGAGGCAAAACCAGAGAGCTAAATTTATTCTGATTTTGATCTCTGTTTATTTTAAGGTCAAGTATAGTATCAAGTATTGGGAAGCTAGTTTAAGAGGAAAAACCTTGTGTGTATTTTTTCAAGGTTCTTAGACTGTACTACAATGTAAACAAATTCCTGTATACTCAGGAAAATAGGAAACAGACAATACTTTCCCTCGACTCTTATTTGGAGTAGTGGCTTGTCCCTTCTGGGCCTAGATTATTTTCAGTTTACATTTAGTCTTTCAGAATTTGTACACTATTAAGAATGAATTTTATGAATTCCTTGTAAATCCACTTATCACGTGGGTCAGAGAAGATTCATCCTTACTTTGACTTTGCTGGGGTGTATGTATGGATGTGAGAGTTGGACTGTGAAGAAAGCTGAGTGCCCAAGAATTGATGCTTTTGAACTGTGGTGTTGGAGAAGACTCCTGAGAGTCCCTTGGACTGCAAGGAGATCCAACCAGTCCATTCTGAAGGAGATCAGCCCTGGGTGTTCTTTGGAGGGAATGATGCTAAAGCTGAAGCTCCGGTACTTTGGCCACCTCATGCGAAGCGTTGACTCATTGGAAAAGACTCTGATGCTGGGCGGGATTTGGGACAGGAGGACAAGGGGACGACAGAGGATGAGATGGCTGGATGGCATCACTGTCAGGAGCCATACATCACCGACTCAGTGGACGTGAGTTTGAGTGAACTCCGGGAATTGGTGATGGACTGGAGGCCTGGCGTGCTGCGATTCATGGAGTTGCAGAGTCGGATATGACTGAGTGACTGAACTGAACTGAACTGAAGGGTGACTCAGACAGTAAAGAATCTGTCTGCAATAAAGGACTAAATCCCTGAGTCAGGAAGATCCCCTGGAGAAGGAAATGGCAACCCACTCCAATATTCTTGCCTGGAGAGTTCTATGGACAGAGGAACCTGGCAGGCTATAGTCCACGTGGTCGCAAAGTGTCGGATGTGACTGAATGACTAACACTTTAAATGAGTGTAGATTTTGCATAATCTTGAACATAGAAATAATTTCTATGTGACTTAGTCTGCTGATATTTTGTAATGTGTTCATTGACATAATGTAAATCTATCTTTTGGCATATTTTGACATTGATAAAATGGAAATTCAGTGCCCCAAAACCATATTGCATTGAAGGGAATTTAGGTAGAAATGTCATCTTAAGAGGTAGTTATATTGAAGTCATTAGTTAAAGATGAGGAAACTAATTCACTAAAATTTAAATAAGTTTATAAAGTTTAATAAAGCTTATAAAGTTTATAATTTATAAGTAAATACATAAATAAAACATTATAACTAGTATCAGGGTCAATTTCTGGTACAGTTAGGAGTATAATCCCAAAACAGCTGATTTCCAGTTCTGTTTTCTGTCATAGAAACAATACTACCTCCTGTTCTAGTTAAATAAATGATAACCTATGTTGGGGCTTCCCATGTGGCACAGTGGTAAAGAATCTGACTGTAATGCTGGAGACCTGAGTTCAATCCCTGGGTAGGGAGGATTCCCTGGAAAAAAGAACGGCAACCCACTCCAGTATTCTTGTCTGGAGAATTCCATGTAGAGAGGAGCTTGGTAGGCTATAGCCCATGGGGTCCAAAGAGTTGGACACAACTGAGCAACTACCACTAATACTACTACTATTACTATGTTGCAACTAACACTCATGATCCTCTAACATGACAAAGCCAGTATTAACCTAGGCAAACTGGTTTGTAATGAGGAGTATAAAAGTATGCTTCCACTACAAAATAGAATAAGTAATAGACAAAAAATAGTACAATACAATAAAATAATGATCTATCATTTGTATAAGATTTGGTTTAAGTCTTTAAAGAACTGCTCAAAAATAGCCCCTTCAATTATTTTTTTTTTCCCTAGAGAAAGAACACATTATGAACTTAGGACAAATTCATTAATCACTTCTCAGTCACTGACCCCAAAAAAGACTAGGAAGATGACATTTAGCATTTAGTGGAGGAGTGGAATCAAGAAATAGAAGGCATTGTTGAAGAATTAGGATTTCATTCCCTTATCTATGTCATAAGTATATTCAGTGTTCTGGTTTCTTTTCCATTTAAAAAAATTATCTGGATGTCAATTTTCTGGCTTCCAGTAATATTAATATAGCTTGAATATTATATTGAATTCTATTTCATGAGTCTCTTATTCTAGACTGCAAAGATAACTATCATAGCATTGAGAGATGTAGTCATAAGCTTTTAATATAGCCCCCAATATTGCCACCTCTTACTTTCCATAATCTTTACTCCTCGGTTATCTTGTATCCAACTATACAAGGTTGTTTGTGCAACCAATAGACTGTGGCAGAAGTGAGGGTGTGTCTTTTTTGAGTGTAGGTGTTTAAAGCATAGAGCTTTCATCTTGGGTTCTGTCTCTTCCTCCTCCCCTCCTCCAATCTCCTTCCTCTTCTCCTTTTATCTCCTTTCTCCCTGCTTTCCTCCCCCTCCCTATTCATCCTGCCTCTCTTTCTCTTAGTCTGAGGAATGGAATGGCCATGTTATGAGGACCCTTACACAGTTCTGTGAGCTCTGAGAAGAGGCAGTATATAGAGGATCTGAGAATTCTACCCAACAGGCAGTGAGGAGTTGAGGACTCCATCCAATTGCTATGTACCAGTGCATCTTAAAAGTATATGCCTCATAAGTAAAAGCTTTAGAGATATTATAGGTCTAGCCAATGACTTGACTGTAACCTCAAGAGAAGCCTTGAACCAGAACCACCCAGGTCCTGGATTCCTGCTGCTCAGGAAATGTTAATAAGTTGTGTTGTCTTAATCCAGTAAGTTGGGGTTACTTTTTTAATGCAGCCATTGATATCTACTACATATGCATAGTGAGTTTTAGGAAATCATTAATATAAAAAGAATTATTTACGTAAATAAACGTGGTAAAGACTGCTTGTTGGCCAATAACATCTGTTCTATCCTTGTTCTATAGCAATTGAATTGCAGAAGGAAATCTGACTTACCAGGAAAAGACACTATTTCCTTGACTTCCACTAGATTTAGATTGGGATATTTGACTAAATGTTAGTCAATGGGATGCAAGCAAACTTAATATTTGCAACTTCTGATTCATCATCAGCTTAAAAGGTATGAATGTGGCCTCATCCATACTCTATTTTCTTACTCAGGAGATACAATACTTTTGCGAATAGCAGAATTATAAAATGAAGGAAAATGCACCCTTAGGTTGT
Organism: Bos indicus x Bos taurus; assembly: GCF_003369695.1. Taxonomy (NCBI): domain Eukaryota; kingdom Metazoa; phylum Chordata; class Mammalia; order Artiodactyla; family Bovidae; genus Bos; species Bos indicus x Bos taurus. Next base: position 27,937 of record NW_020867301.1, on the reverse strand, counting down.
GATTAGAATCAGGACTGACCTTGGGTTTGTCTGTAAGAAAGAAAGAAACAGTTTTGTAACTCACTTGTATTGTTGAGTTTACTTACAGCTCTTTAGTCTACTTTTATTAAAAGAAGTTATTGAAGACTATCATATGGAAGGTCAGTTTTTTATATGCATAAGGAAATGAGAGAGAGAGCAGGTAGAAAAGAAACATGAGGAAATTTGTTTCCATGGATAATTGAAAAAGGGAAACTGAAAATAAGAATGAAATTCAAGAAAAACTGGGTACCATGGAAACCTTACTGAAAAGCAGGACAAAGATAATGCAAGCACATACTTTATTGAGGATATTTATCACTTCAGACAAGGGTGGACCCTCTATTAGGTGTTTACTCAGAATATAAGTATTAACTGTTTCTTGCCACCAAGCACCAGAGATAATTTCTAGACTCACCTTATTTAATTTGAGAAGTACCAGTTTCTCTCAAAGCTTCTCTCCTTTTCCCTCCTTTGATATTCTGTTAACTTACTGTCACCTTACCTTATACAGTACATAAAAAATGGTATTTATTGTTTTTGTTCATCTCTCAGTTTATTCTATCAAGGTTGGCTAGACTGGTGGCTGGATAGTATAGGTGAGTGTAGAATGAAATTAGAAAGTACATTTTTGTCCTCATAAACCAACAGTTCTATTTCTCAGTTTTATTTTTCGGTCAAGGTAGAAATAGACATAGGGGTGGGTAATGAAAAATAGAAAGCAACTGATAACTTAAGAAATGGTGAAAGATTCAGGAGAAAAAAGTGATAACAGCAATTTGAAGTTGACAATCAAAAGCATAGATCCTACATAAAATATTAATTAGTATTTTTTCCTCAATTAATTCCTTGATTCCTAAAATCTGCTTATAAAGGAATAACCCCAGGATTCATTTAATCACCAAGTGGTCAGGTAATACTGCCCTCTTCTCATTGATTGAAATAATAAGATCAAATCTATATCTGTAACTGACAAGTAAAATACTGAGTTAATGATTTAAAAACTTTACCATCACCTGAGAACTGGACATGGAACAACAGACTGGTTCCAAATAGGAAAAGGAGTTCATCAAGGCTGGATATTGTCACCCTGTTTATTTAACTTATATGCGGAGCACATCATGAGAAATGCTGGGCTGGAAGAAACACAAGCTGGAATCAAGATTGCTGGGAGAAATATCAATCACCTCAGATATGCAGATGACACCACCCTTATGGCAGAAAGTAAAGAGGAACTCAAAAGCCTCTTGATGAAAGTGAAAGTGGAGAGTGAAAAAGTTGGCTTAAAGCTCAACATTCAGAAAATGAAGATCATGGCATCTGGTCCCATCACTTCATGGGAAATAGATGGGGAAACAGGGGAAACAGTGTCAGACTTTATTTTTCTAGGCTCCAAAATCACTACAGATGGTGACTGCAGCCATGAAATTAAAAGATGCTTACTCCTTGGAAGGAAAGTTATGACCAACCTAGATAGCATATTCAAAAGCAGAGACACTACTTTGCCGACAAAGGTTCGTCTAGTCAAGGGTATGGTTTTTCCTGTGGTCATGTATGGATGTGAGAGTTGGACTGTGAAGAAGGCTGAGTGCCGAAGAATTGATGCTTTTGAACTGTGGTGTTGGAGAAGACTCTTGAGAGACCCTTGGACTGCAAGGAGGTCTAACCAGTCCATTCTGAAGGAGATCAGCCCTGGGATTTCTTTGGAAGGAATGATGCTGAAGCTGAAACTCCAGTACTTTGGCCACCTCATGCGAAGAGTTGACCCATTGGAAAAGACTCTGATGCTGGGAGGGATTGGGGGCAGGAGGAAAAGGGGATGACAGAGTATGAGATGGCTGGATGGCATCACAGACTCGATGGACGTGAGTCTCAGTGAACTCTGGGAGTTGGTGATGGACAGGGAGGCCTGGTGTGCTGCGATTCATGGGGTCGCAAAGAGTCGGACACAACTGAGTGACTGATCTGATCTGATCTGATCTGATGGACTGCTCAGAAATGTTATAGATCTAACAGAAGCAGAAGATATCAAGAAGAGGTGGCAAGAATACACAGAAGAACTGTACAAAAAAGATCTTCACAATCCAGATAATCACGATGGTGTGATCACTCACCTAGAGCCAGACATCCTGGAATGTGAAGTCAAGTGAACCTTAGAAAGCATCACTATGAACAAAGCTAGTGGAGGTGATGGAATTCCAGTTGAGCTATTCCAAATCCTGAAAGATGATGCTGTGAAAGTGCTGCACTCAATATGCCAGCAAATTTGGAAAACTCAGCAGTGGCCACAGGACTGGAACAGGTCAGTTTTCATTCCAATCCCAAAGAAAGGCAATGCCAAAGAATGCTCAAACTACCGCACAATTGCACTCATCTCACAGGCTAGTAAAGTAATGCTCAAAATTCTCCAAGCCAGGCTCCAGCAATACGTGAAACGTGAACTTCCTGATGTTCAAGTTGGTTTTAGAAAAGGCAGAGGAACCAGAGATCAAATTGCCAACATGTGCTGGATCGTGGAAAAAGCAAGAGAGTTCCAGAAAAGCATCTATTTCTGCTTTATTGACTATGCCAAGCCTTTGACTGTGTGGATCACAATAAACTGGAAAATTCTGAAAGAGATGGGAATACCAGACTACCTGATCTGCCTCTTGAGAAATCTGTATGCAGGTCAGAAAGCAACAGTTAGAACTGGACATGGAACAACAGACTGGTTCCAAATAGGAAAAGGAGTATGTCAAGGCTGTATATTATCACCCTGCTTATTTAGCTTATATGCAGAGTACATCATGAGAAATGCTGGACTGGAAGAAACACAAGCTGGAATCAAGACTGCTGAGAGAAATATCAATAACCTCAGATATGCAGATGACACCACCCTTATGGCAGAAAGTGAAGAGGAACTCAAAAGCCTCTTGATGAAAGTGAAAGTGGAGAGTGAAAAAATTGGCTTAAAGCTCAACATTCAGAAAACGAAGATCATGGCATCCGGTTCCACCACTTCATGGGAAATAGATGGGGAAACAGTGGAAACAGTGCCAGACTTTATTTCACTGGGCTCCAAAATCACTGCAGATGGTGACTGCAGCCACAAAATTAAAAGACGCTTACTCCTTGGAAGGAAAGTTATGTCCAACCTAGATAACATATTAAAAAGCAGAGACATTACTTTGCCAACAAAGGTCCATCTAGTCAAGGCTATGGTTTTTTTCTGTGGTCATGTATGGATGTGAGAGTTGGACTCTGAAGAAGGCTGAGCGCCAAAGAATTGATGCTTTTGAACTGTGGTGTTGGAGAAGACTCTTGAGAGTCCCTTGGATTGCAAGGAGATCCAGCCAGTCCATTCTGAAGGAGATCAGCCCTGAGATTTCTTTGGAAGAAATGATGCTAAAGCTGAAACTCCCGTACTTTGGCCACATTATGTGAAGTGTTGTCTCATTGGAAAAGATTCTGATACTGGGAGGGATTGGGGGCAGGAGGAAAGGGGACGGCAGAGGATGAGATGGCTGGATGGCATCACTGATTCGATCGACGTGAGTCTGAGTGAACTCTGGGAGCTGGTGATGGACAGGGAGGCCTGGCATGCTGCGATTCCTGGGGTCGCAAAGAGTCGGACACGACTGAGTGACTGAACTGAACTGAACTGATGAACTCCTATTTCTTTAGCTATTTCTGTCTCCTATTCAGTGTTTTTAATATTTCAATCTTTTCTTCCCTTAGCAACAGGCTAGACACAACTGTCTCATAAAGATTGGCTTACAGTAAATAGAGGTCATGCTTACATCTGTCTCAGTTGTGCAGTGCTGTTTTAGGAGTGCCAATCAAATCAATTCAACTATAAGCATCTTAGGCAATTAGCAGAGTCTTTTTCTTTCTTTCCTTTTTTTTAAACTCAAGTTTATGATTTCTTAATTTCAAATGTATTTTAATATCTTGCATTTGTACTCTTCTCCCCTCATGAGTAGTCTTTTTATTTATCATTTATTGAAATATACTTGTTTTATATTTATAAGTATAGTTGTTTTATACTTATAACTGTAGTTGAAATATAGTTGGAGAAGTAAATGGTAAACCGCTCCAGTATTCTTGCCTGGAGAATCCCATGGACAGAGATACAGTCGATGGAGTCGCAAAGAGTCAGACACGACTGAGCAACTATCACTAACTCACTTATAGCTGTTTTACAGTGTTATATTATTTTCAGATGTACAGTAAAATGATTCAGTTATACATATATATATATATATGTTCTTTTTTTTTTTTTTTTTACATTCTCTTCCATTATAGGTTATTATAAGAAATTGAGTATAGGTCCTTAGGCTATTCAGTAGCCCCTTGCTGATTACCTATTTTATATATAATAGTGTATTAATCCCAAATTTTTAATTTGTCCCTGTCCTCTCTCCTCTATTTATATTTTCATTTGTATCCTATTTTACAATATGACTCTGCAGATAATCAATATCATATAATATTTGTCTTTCTGTCTGATTTACTTCCCTTAATATGATAATCTCTATTTATTTTTCTATCTTTATAAAAATCTTTATTGTAGGTTGTTCAAGAATCTTGACCACAATCTAAATATAATTCAGATGCTGAGTTAACATCTTTATTTGTTTTTTTAAACTCTTTATTTTGTATTGGGGCATAGTTTCAGGTGAACAAGGAAGGGACTCAGCCATACAGATCCATGTATCCATTCTCCCTCAAACTCCCCTCTCCGCCTTCCAGGCTGCCATATAACAGTGAGCAGAGTTCCATACAGTGGTTCCTTGTTGGTTATCCATTTTAAATATAGCAATGTATACACATCCATCACAAACTCCTTAACTGTCCCTTCCTCCTGGCAATCACTAAGTTCATTCTCTAAGTCTGTGTGTCTCTTTCCACTTTGTGAGTAAGTTAATTTGTATCATTTCTTTTTAGATTCCACATATAAGGGATGTCATACAATATTCCTCCTTCTCTGTCTGACTTACTTCATTCAGTATGACACTCTCTAGGTCCATCCATGTTGCAGCAAATGGCATTTATTTCATTCTTTTCAATGGCTGAGTAATATTCCTTTGTGTGTGTGTGTGTGTGTGTGTGTGTGTGTGTGTGTGTGTGTACCGCATCTTCTTTATCCATTCCTTTGTTAATGGGTATTTAGATTGCTTCCATGTCTTGGCTATTGTATACAATATTTCAATAAACAGATAGGTGCATGTACCCTTTCAAATAATGTTTTTGTCTGGATATATGCCCAGGAGTGGGATTATAGGGTCATATGGTAGCTCTGGTCTTCCCTGGTGGTAGAGATGGTAAAGAATCCCCCTATAATGTGGGAGACATGGGCTGATCTCTGAGGGCATGACAACTTACTCCAGTATTCTTGCCTGGAGAATCCCGTGGACAGAGGATCCTGGCAAGCTACAATCCATAGGTCATAACAGTCAGACATGACTGAGCCACTAAGCACAGCACATGGTAGCTCTATTTTTAGGTTTGCTTTTTTTTAAAAGTATAGTTGATTTACAATGATTCAGGTAAATTTCCCCCATCTACTCAATGTTCGTCCATTTATTTCACAGTTAGATGCAAGCTAACTCAGTGGCATTTGTCTCAACTTATTTTATTTCCCACTTGTATTTTTGTTGGGCTGATGACTTTTTAAAAATGTTTGGATGGTATAATTAATTAGCTTAAGGTCACCTCTCATTTTCCTTTCACCCATTCTATGATTGAAAGTGACAATGCCTTCTCCTCGTATTTAATCTTTTTTTTGTGAGAAGCTTTAAAGACAGTTGACTAGGATGAGGATTACAAATAAGACTTTAGGATAGGATGAAGCTGATTATCTCATATTCAGATGGGAGAAAAGCCACCATTAGAATAAAAAATTCAGGTATTGGTCTCATTGGCTCCGATTTTTAAGGAATAGCTCCACTAGTTAAGGGCTCAACTTACAAGGTGAGTATGGAAGAAGAGGTTCTTAGAAACTCAAGAGAACTATTGTTTCCCCCAAACCCCCACTGAGGGCTGAGTAATTCTCAAGCGAAAGAGGAGAATATCTATCCTCTGAGATCTCATATGCTCTGGAGAATTGGGATGCTCACTTTTACTCTCTGACACACTTATTTAAAACTATGAATCTATAATGAAAATAACTTATGATATAGTGTCCAAGCTCATCTTATATCCACTGATAACTACTTTAAATTGCACACCAAGTTACGGAACTGTAATGTGCGCAAGTACATCTACACACTCTCATTTCATCCTGTTACAACCAAATATATTCATTCTAATTGAGTAGGGCAAGAGAGTCAGCCTATGACAGTACCAACTCAGCGAGCTCTTGTGGTTACTTGATAACGTTAGCTTTACTAGCTTAATAACTGGGCTAACCAGTCATAAAGAAACAGGACTTTCCAATTGTAAGGTTACATCAATACTTCCCATTTCTTGAGAAAATAGTATGCTACCCAAACAAGTAATTACAAGATGAGAAAATCATTTTAATTAAGAGCACATTAACAATAAAAATAAAAATACATGTTTAGGATAGCATCTAAAACACCAGACAGGTCCATACGTAAATAGCAATGGTGCTTAGTCACCAGTCAGTCTTGTCTTTGACTATGGCTTATTTTATTTTCCAGAACCACCTCTAATTAGACTTCTGAAATGAAACCCCCACAAACAAGCTCTAAACTACATTTGACAAACTAGAGATTCAATTCCAAATATCCAAATATTCTGTATGTTGTGATACACAGTTGAGAGTCCAGGGAAACATGTCCAGCATAGCAAGTGATGTCAGGGAACATGAACAGAATGTGTAATGCAGAATTCCATACTAAGTGGTTATCTTTTTTGTTTTTCTTTTCTAATGAATTAATACTTGAAAATTCTGTTTGTGAAGAAGTTGGAGTAAAACCATAAATTGTTATCAAAGCAGGTAGGTACAGGTTTGACATCAGGCACAGGGAGAGGTGCTAAAGCATTCCACTATTTGAGGTGCATCACTAATAGTTTGATTTTTCTATGCATATTTGAAAGGTCCAGATGAATCCGAGTTTTTCTTTGGAATCTACACTTGTATAATATTTTATATATCCCTGAATCATTTCAAGTATTATGTTTATAGTACTTGAATTCCCAGCTTCTAAGTTTCTGCTTCTTAAGCATTCTTGGGCTCTGACTACAAGCCGTGACTGCCTTAAGATTCTGATGTTGTAGAGATTTTGAGAGATGGTGCCTCAAGCCAACAGTGAGTGTTTTAAGCCTGGAGGTAACATGGTTGAGGTGGAACTTTCAGGATATTTCATACTACATCATGTAAACAAATGGATTCTTCACTGGCTCACCTGCTCTATTCATTGAATTTGATTTTCCCATGGAAAATGAGATTTGATCAGATCAGGAAAAATGTTACCTGGATTATGGGATTTCATGATTCTTTATGCACCTTACAAAGTCAGTGCATGTTGGCATATCGGTTAGAAAACTAAAATCATCAAATTTTTAAAGCTTTATTTTAGAACTTGCAACTTCTCTCTTTCTTTTCACAAATGCTCAATATATACTTAGTATATGCCAGTGTTTAATTAACCAGGGGTAAAGTAGTAAGCAAGGATGATAAAGTCTTTGTGCTTATGCAGTGTCTACTATGAAGGGTAAGATCGATAATAAATAAGAAAGCAAGAAAAAATATTATATTTTTTTACTTGTAATGCTATAAGGGAAAAAACAAAACAAAACTCAAACAAGCTAAGGAAATGGAAGAAGTAGTGGTCTCTATTTTATAGAAGATATACAGATAATATGGAGAGGGAAATTGCAATCCACTCCAGTATTCTTGCCAAGAAAATCCCATGGACAAAGGAGACTGGTGGGTTACAGTCCATGGGGTTGCAAAGAGTTGGATACGACTGAGAGACTGAGCATATTCAAGTAAAGATAGTAATTTACAAAAGTGATACTTAAGAAGAGATCTAGCATTAACAAGATAAACATGACTAATTTATATAGCTAGTTTTTGTACTTTCTAAGCACCTTACACAAATAAATCATTTAATCTTTATCACAACTTTCAGAAGTAGGTGCAAAGAGTATCCTCCTTTTTCAGATATACTGTGAGTGTCAGGGGTGAGCTGACTGTTTTCCCATGGTCATGCACCTAGCAAGTAAGTGTGAAAGCTAGGGCTTTAGCCAGGACATCAGACTTCACTATCCATATTCTTAACCACTGCACTGCCTTATTGACAGATGTCTCTAGACAGAAAGAACAGCAGTTGTAAGACTGTAAAGATGTCAGAGCCATAGGAGGTCAGGATATTCAAGGAACAATGAGCATCTCGGTGTAGTTGTGTAATAAAAAGTGAGGTGAAGAGAGGCATCAGAGAAAGTCAGAGAAGGAGATAGTTTATACTGTTTATAAAATTAATATGACTATCATTATTGACACTATACATTGTATTGCTCCTGTAGACTGGATTGTGGTAAACAGTTTGGGGTTTATTATGAACAATGAGAATGCTTTCAGGTTTTGAGCGAGGGAAGCAACATGACTTCATGTTTTGAGACAGTCACTTTTGCTGTTTCTTTGTAAATAGATTTTAGGTTAGCATGTCTGAAAACTCAGAACAATTTGAGTATCATTGCTGTATCCTAGGGATGATGGGGGTTGTTTTGTCAGTGCAACAGTGTTAGAAGCTGGAAAATGTGATGACATTGGGATGTAATTGAAGGCTGAGCGATTGTGATTGCATAGATCATATATGAGAAGGAGGCAGGAAAAAAGATATCAATGTGTAGTACTTTAGAGCCATTAATATGCAAGTTGAACTTTAAGACCATGTGCTAAATTGATGCTTTAATATACTGAAAAAGACATATTGAGAAATGTTACAACACAAATACTAATACATAATATTTCATTAATTCCAACATGCACACTTTTCATATTTAACATATCTAAAATTGTTATGTCTCTTATATGTGATCATAACTTAGGTTTAATAAAATATTATTCATTGAATTTGATTTTTCCATGGAAGAAAATATAAGCATTTGGTGATTTGTTAAACAGTTTTATGTTATTCTTTACACTTCATTGTATGCCATGCTTTCATAAATATGCAAACTATTTTAAAGCAGGAGGTTTTCTCTGGTGTATTTTTGGTATTTCATAGAGTACTCAGCCTAGAGTTAGGAATGAAGTAACTACTCAATAGATAACTTTTGAGTTGATTTAACAGGTTAATTTCTTTTTATAATTTAAAATTTAGTTAAATATTTATTTCTTCAACATCATTTTTTGTTGGCTAACTAGCTATGAGAGTAAACAGAAATATCATCTTTGTAATCAAAGTTCCAAAATGACAGCAGGAAGCAAGGGGGAGCATACTTTAAGGAAATGATGAATAAAGACCAAAATGGTTACAGGAGAAAGCGATATGGAGTAGAAATCCTTTAAGTAGAAGCACAAATCTTTCTTATATACTGGCAGGGGCAAAAATTGCCTAAATAAGCTTTATTGTTTACCTTCTTCCAGACAAGCTCTTTCCTTTTTCTTCTCCATTTTAGCATTAATTTATTGCATAATAAGGTGAAACAGGAAAAAATAACAAAGATGAGGAAATTCAAAACACTCACATTATATAAATGAGTTAAAAATACATCTGCAAAGGTAAAACAAACTTAGCAAGATGTTATGATGACAGTGTTTCTACAAATAAATCACATATGCATGCTAATTTAAATATATATACATGCGATTTAAACATATATTGTCCTAAACACAATATCACCATGATAAAATCAGTATTAGGAAGCAGAATTTTTGGAGAGGTGAGTACGTGTTTTTCCCAAAGTGGCATGGCAGTCAATTAAGGTCTTTGGTGAAAGAAATTAGAATAGATAGAAATTAATAAATCAAGAAAGAACAGAATATGGTCACAGTGAAGGATTAGTAAAATATTTATAGGAATGAAACAACAGAGTTCATTAGGCTGCATACTTAGCAAGTTGATTTAAAAATTTAGACCCTATGACTTTGATCTGCAGTGGAGTGTTCTAGTGCTAGGCATTCAAATGTAACCACACTGTGATGTGTTCTGAGCCTGGGTAATCACAGTTAGCTCAAAGTATAGTCTATCTTTACAACAATCAGGTTCACAGTTACCTTCACTCCATTAAAGCACAAGACAATCATGAATTATCTTGAAATAATGGGTGCCCTTTCTATTGATAAAAATGCAAGAAATCCAAATATGACGTTTCCCCACAGCCCTTCACTGTTAAACCAATACATCTTTGGTTCAAAGACCACTGTGAAATTTTAAGAATACCAAATATAAACATATCTGATACTATTTAAGATGAGATATAAAATACAGTATATTAAAAAGATAAGAATATGATGTGGATATTATCAAATGGAATAATTACAATGCCTAACATAATTCAGAGCAAAAAGAAAACATGGAATAAATAGTGAGTCACACATTTTTCTTGTTCTGAATTTATCTTTCAAAAGCCTCAACAAAGACACATACTCTCTAAGTCACACAGTGTCTGGAATTTTTATTGAATAATTATACATGTCATAGTTTATTCTAGAGATTAGTGCATGGAGCAAAATACAAAGTAAAAGTGCAGGCTTCTGTGCCTGGAGCTCTGTAGGCTCAAGAATGTCACATTAAAGGAATTTCATGACAGCTGTCTGATATCTTGCCTCAACAATACCCAAACCAGTCAGTAATAACACAAATGTCATACATGGAGACTATCTGAGGAACCTGGACAAGAAGAACACAATTGGGCAAAGTAGAAACCAAAAGACTCAGGGGAAAAAAAAAATGAACAAAGTACCAGGAGGACCTGCAAACCAGGGAAATAGAGGAGTGACCACATAATCAGTAGGTATAAAGGCAGAGGATGAGATACATCCCCTGATGCTGTCACTGATTCACTGGACATGAATGTGAGCAAACTCCAGGAGCCAGTGGAGGACAGAGGAGTCTGGCATCCTGCAGTCACTAAGTCATATCCAACAAAGAGTTGACAATGACTTAGTGACTGAACAACAACAATATACAAGGCATACTCTCTGGGAGTCAATTCAAGATAAGACTCAGAAATAAGATAAATTATTTCCAATATTCTGGGAGGTGGGTCATAGGGGATCCTGCTGTGATTTATGTCAGAGAGTGTTTTGCCTATGTTCTCCTCTAGGAGTTTTATAGTTTCTGGTCTTATGTTTAGATCTTTAATTCATTTTGAGTTTATTTTTGTGTATGGTGTTAGAAAGTGTTCTAGTTTCATTCTTTAACAAGTGGTTGACCAGTTTTCCCAGCACCACTTGTTAAAGAGATTGTCTTTAATCCATTGTATATTTTTGCCTCCTTTGTCAAAGATAAGGTGTCCATAGGTGCATGGATTTATCTCTGGGCTTTCTATTTTGTTCCATTGATCTACATTTCTGTCTTTGTGCCAATGCTATACTGTCTTGATGACTATGGCTTTGTAGTAGAGCCTGAAGTCAGGCAGGTTGATTACTCCAGCTCTGTTCTTCTTTCTCAAGATTGCTTTGGCAGAGGAGAACATAGGCAAAACACTCTCTGACATACATCACAGCAGGATCCTCTATGACCCACCAGAATATCAGAAATAAGAGCAAAAATAAACAAATGGGACCTAATTAAAATTAAAAGCTTCTGCACAACAAAGGAAACTATAAGCAAGGTAAAAAGACAGCCTTCAGAATGGGAGAAAATAATAGCAAATGAAGCAACTGACAAACAACTAATCTCAAAAATATACAACTAACTCCCGCAGCTCAATTCCAGAAAAATAAACGGCCCAATCAAAAAATGGACCAAAGAACTAAATAGACATTTCTCCAAAGAAGACATATAGATGGCTAACAAACACATGAAAAGATGCTCAACATCACTCATTATCAGAGAAATGCAAATCAAAACCACAATGAGGTACCATTTCACGCCAGTCAGAATGGCTGCTATCCAAAAGTCTACAAGCAATAAATGCTGGAGAGGGTGTGGAGAAAAGGGAACCCTCTTACACTGTTGGTGGGAATGCAAACTAGTACAGCCACAATGGAGAACAGTGTGGAGATTCCTTAAAAAACTGGAAATAGAATTGCCTTATGATCCAGCAATCCCACTGCTGGGCATACACACTGAGGAAACCAGAAGGGAAAGAGACACGTGTACCCCAATGTTCATCGCAGCCCTGTTTATAATAGCCAGGACATGGAAGCAACCTAGATGTCCATTAGCAGATGAATGGATAAGAAAGCTGTGGTACATATACATAATGGAGTATTACTCAGCCATTAAAAAGAATGCATTTGAATCAGTTCTAATGAGGAGGATGAAACTGGAGCCTATTATACACAGTGAAGTAAGCCAGAAAGAAAAACACCAATACAGTATACTAACACATATATATGGAATTTAGAAAGATGGTAATGATAACCCTGTATGAGAGACAGCAAAAGAGACACAGATGTATAGAACAGTCTTTTGGACTCTGTGGAAGAGGGAGAGGGTGGGATGATATGGGAGAATAGCATTGAAACATGTATAATATCATATATGAAATGAGTTGCCAGTCCAGATTCAATGCACGATACTGGATGCTTGGAGCTGGTGCACTGGGATGAACCAGAGGGATGGTATGGGGAGGGAGGAGGGAGGAGGGTTCAGGATGGGGAACACATGTATGCCTATGGTGAATTCATTTTGATATATGGCAGAACCAATACAATATTGTAAAGTTTAAAAATAAAAAAAAAAAAAAAAAAAGAAAGCTGTGGTACATATACACAATGGAATATTACTCAGCCATTAAAAAGAATACATTTGAATCAGTTCTAATGAGGTGGATGAAACTGGAGCCTATTATACAGAGTGAAGTAAGTCAGAAAGAAAAACACCAATACAGTATACTAATGCATATATATGGAATTTAGAAAGATGGTAATGATAACCCTGTATGAGAGACAGCAAATGAGACACAGATGTATAGAACAGTCTTTTGGACTCTGTGGGAGAGGGAGAGGGTGGAATGATTTGGGAGAATGGCATTGAAACATGTATAATATCATATATGAAATGAATCACCAGTCCAGGTTCAGTGCATGATACTGGATGTTTGGGGCTGGTGCACTGAGATGACCCAGAGGGATGGTATGGGGAAGGAGGAGGGAGGAGGGTTCAGGATGGGGAACACGTGTATACCTGTGGTGGATTCATGTTGATATATGGCAAAACCAATACAATATTGTAATTAACCTCCAATTAAAATAAATAAATTTATATTTAAAAAAAAGAAATAAGATAAATTAGATAGCCACTGGAAATTTGCTATATGACATAGGGAACTTAAATCTAGTGCTCTGTGACAACCTAGAGGGTTAGGAGGTGGGAGGGAGGTTCAGGGAGGGGACATATGCATACCTATGGCTGATTCACTTTTATATATGGCAGAAATGAACACAATATTGTAAAGCAATTATTCTCCAGTTAAATAGAAATACATTTTTTAAAGAAAAAAGATGCATAAAGACTTCAGGAAGTCACTACTTTGAATTTAGCCTTCCCTGAGGGTCATGGAAATGGGTAATAAATAAATAAAATCAGACATTATCTGTACTATATCATAAATTTTCACAGTTAAAAAAATATTACCTAGCAGATATAATAAAATGTAATACATGAATTAAAGGCATCTTTAACTTCCATGTTGTAGGCAGGGCTAGGTTGTTGAGTTCACAGTTCACTGACTGCTTGACATACCAGGGACCATGAATCCTTATTTGTTGAGTGAAGGGCAGCATTATTAGATTTGGATCATCCATAATTCCAGAACACTGCAACATTTTATAAAGGTCCTTATAAATACCTTAATTTGGGTGTTGCAAGGAAGAGTCAATTTTGACCCTTTGTTGGAACTGTTTCTTTGACTTGTTTTTCATTGCTTTTGTTATTATAATCATATATATTGGCATGCCTCAGAACACCCTGTCTGTCTGCCTGACTATTAAACCAAAGTGCCTTTATTTAGGACCCTGTCCATCTGTGGATGGCAGGAAGGAAGAAATTAACACATCCCCAGCCTGAGGCTTACCATTCTAGGAGATATTTACAGGATGAATGCCCCTTTTACTTTGTTTCCTCATCCCACCCCACCCCATCTCTGTTCTTTAAAAGAATCTGGCATTCAGGCCCCAATACGATGATTATTTTGAGACATTAGTTTGCCATCTTCTTGGTCAGTCAGCTTTCCTAATAGTCGTACTCCTTGCCTACACACTTCATCTTTCAGAGATTTATTGGCCTGACTTGCATGGAGCTGAGTGAGCTCGGACTGAGTAACAAATTCGACTTAGTCAGCCTGGAACCTTGCTGCTTGTGGGCTAACCAGTCCCAGTCAGGGAATATTGAGCCAAGGCCCCAGTAGCTGCCAGACCATTTGTCCTGAGAATCTTTCTGTCAAAATTCCCTAAAGTGGCAAAAGCTTCCCCAGCACTTGGCAGTTGAAGCAAGGAGCCAACAAATTTCTGTGAATCCACGGACTCAATTTCGTAGGGTAAGTTGCTCCATTGTGTACACAGGGAAATTATCCCCCTCCCTCCAATTTGGGCTTTTACTTTACAGAACAAGCCAATTTGTTTGGGGTAACTCGTTGGAGAGGAGAATTGTTGTTGGATCTACCTGAGTCAAAACTGGTTCATTGGGAGAGCTAGTTCCCCAATGTGGTGTAAGCCTATCCTAATTGGAATTAGTTCATTTGTTTTTTAGGGTAAGTTTATTACCTGAATTGGGAACTGGTTCTTCTGTGAATCAACTTTGGAATTTGTGCCTTTCTTTTTGGAATTTGCCTACATCTTTGTGTTCTGGTATTATCACATATATAGAAATGGGAAGTACTTCACCTAACACAAGAAAAGCTCTTTGGGGTGTATATTAAATATATTAAGATTAGAAGAGCAAAGGCCCCTGCATGTCTCACAATTGTTATATGATCTTGCAGTTAAAAGTATTTTGCAAGGAAGAGGAACACCCTGATAATAAATGAAGAGTCCCATGGACTCCTTGGACTTGAGATGTCCAATTCTAATTTACCCACAAAAGCCCATGGTAACTGTGGCAGTAGGAAACAAGTTTATTGACTTTCTAATAGAAACCACTCTCCTTTGCAAATGAAATGCTTAAGTAACATTTTCCCCAGAATAGTTTGACATCAGGGTCCCACCAGGGCCTTTTTGGGGAGCTCTTTCTGATTTGGGAAGCTTCAGCTTTAACTTGAGGAGCTCCCCCTGTGAAGGAAAACTCCATTTATAAGGTGTTTTAGAAAAAAAGGTCACAGGCCTAATGGGACCAGGAAGTCACATTTGGGGCACTTTTGCCATTTGACTTTGAATGTGACTTTATGGCTGGCTAGTTACTTTGGTAATGCTCAAACATCTGGTATTAACTGCTTGAGCTAAATGTGAAGCGCTTCCTCTAAGGTTTTACCTCCACCTGGGGGGCTCTTAGAAATTTTTAAATAATTAGTTGCCTCAAAAGTGTTTCTAAATAGATTATCAAAATGGGTGGCCATGGGTCTTACTAAAAACCATTTCACATGTTGGCAAGGAAATGCTCAAAATCCTTCAAGCTAAGCTTCAACTGTACATGAATAGAGAACTTTTAGATATATAAGCTGGATTTAGAAAAGGCAGAGGAACCAGAGATAAAATTGCCAACATCTGTTGGATCATAGAGAAAACAAGGGAATTCCAGGAAAACATCTACTTCTGCTTCATTGACTGTGCTAAATCCTTTGATTGTGTGGATCACAACAAAATGTGAAAAATACTTAAAGAGATGGGAATACCAGACCCATCCCTTCCTCCTTTATAACCTGTATGCAGGTAAAGAAGCAACAATTAGAACTTGATGTTCTAGTTGGACTGGTTCAAAATTGTGAAAGGAGTACATCAAGGTTGTATATTGTCACCCTGCTTATTTAACTTATAGGTAGAGTACATCATGTGAAATGCCAGGCTGGATGAAGCACAAGCCGGAATCAAGATTTCCTGGAGAAATATCAACAACCTCAGATATGAAGATGATACCACTCTAATGGCAAAAGGTGAGCAGGAATTAAAGAGCCTCTTGTTGAGGGTGAAAGAGGAGATTGAAAAAAAAAAAAAAAAACTTGCTTAAAACTCAACATTCAAAAAACTAAGATCATGACATCTGGTCCAATAACTTCATGGCAAATAGAAGGAAAAAAGTGGAAACCGTGAGAGATTTTATTTTCTTGGTGTCTGAAATCATTGTGGATTGAGACTGCAGCCATGAAATTAAAAGATGCTTGCTCCTTGGAAGGAAAACTATGACAAACCTAGACAGCATATTAAAAAGCAGAGATATCATTTTGCTAACAAAGTTCCGTATAGTCAGAACATAGTTTTTCCAGTAGTCATGATAAGAGAGTTGGACCATTAAAGAAGGCTGAGAACTGAAGAACAGATGCTTTTGAATTGTGATGCTAGAGAAGACTCTGCAGAGTCCCTTGGACTGCAAGGAGATCAAGCTAGCTAATCCTAAAGGAAATCAATCCTGAATATTTATTGGAAGGGCTGATGCTAAAGCTGAAGCTCCAGTACTTTGACCACCTAATGTGAAGAGCTGAGAGCTGAGTCATTGGAAAAGACCCTGATACTGGGAAAGATTGAAGGCAAAAGGAGAAGAGGGTGGCACAGGATGGGAGGGTTAGACAGCATCACCTACTCTATCAATATAAGTTTGAGCAAACTTCAGGAGATAGTGAAGGAGAGGAAAGCCTAGTGAGCTGCAGTCCATGGGGTGGCAAAGAGTCAACCACGACTTAGCAACTCACCAACAACAATAACAAATTAATTATAGCTGATCAGATCAGATCAGATCAGATCAGTCCCTCAGTCATGTCCGACTCTTTGTGATCCCATGAATCTCAGCACACCAGGCCTCCCTGACCATCACCAACTCCCAGAATTCACTCAGACTCACCTCCATCGAGTCAGTGATGCCATCCAGCCATCTCATCCTCTGTCGTCCCCTTCTCCTCTTGCCCCCAATCCCTCCCAGCATCAGAGTTATAGCAGCATTATAGCTGATATTGTGAGCCTAATAGGAATTTTGGATGAAGCTTTCTCCCCAAAGCTAAATGAGGAAAAGTAAAGCTTTCCAATGTAGGTAACTGGAAGTGTCAGTTCTTCAATATCATTGAGGTAGCCATACAGTGCTTTCAAAAAGCAAAACAAAGCTGTCCTTGGTTAATCAGTGTAGTCTTTACAAGAGCAGAAGTGTATTTCCAAAATAATCTGAAGCCCACGAATCCTTTTACCACTCTGCAAACCTCTGTTTATCTTAAGCAATTTGTACACATTAAAGTAAATTGCTTTTGTCCGTGCTTAGTCGTGTTCAACTCTTTGCAGTCTAGTCCAGTCCATAGATAAGCTCCTCTGTCCATGGCACTTTCCAGGCAAGAATAGTGAAGTTGGTTTCCATTTTCTACTCCAGGGGAACTTCCTGACCCATTGATCGAACCTGCATCTCTTGCATCTTCCTGAGTTGGCAGGTGGATTTTTTTTTTTTTTTAATCAACTATGCCACCTGAGAATCTGCAGTATTAAACAAAGGGGAAATAAAGTCATCCTATGGGCTTCCCTGGTAGCTCAGATGGTAAAGCATCTGCCTAAAATGCAGGAGACCCGGGTTTGATCCCTGGGTCAGGAAGATCCCCTGGAGAAGGAAATGGCAACCCACTCCAGTATTCTTGCCTGGAGAATCTCATGGATGGAGGAGCCTGGTGGACTACAGTCCATGGGGTCGCAAAGAGCTGGACACGACTGAGCGACTTCATTTCACTTCACTTCACTTCTTCATGGAAAATTTACCTGAATTTTTGACATGCAAATATCATATCTAGTCTTCTCTGAAACCATTATCTCTACCATTTTTTTAAAATTCAGATTTTAAAGAGGGTAATATAATTCAGATGTTGGCTTATTCAGGGTATAAATAAATCCTTATTGAATTTTCTGAAAATATTTAACCACATAGCCCAGTGAGCATGACTTGTTCCATCTGTGAGAAATCCAATTCTAATCCAACCTCTTTTGTAAGTTTGGGATTTTATATTACCTATCTGACTCAGGTTGAAGTTTTGAAATGAAAACAAAGTGTCACTGTTTGTTTGTATGTTTGTATGAGTCTTTGACTTTAGATAACATTGCTGAGGTTGATTTGTAAAAGAGCTCTATTTAATTGGCTTAATGAAAGTAAGAGCTTGTAAACCAAACAATTCTAAATATAATAGAAATTAAGCTAAATGAGATTCAGGTTCCAACAATCTGGGTAATATTTAATATTGTGTTAATACTTGATAATAATATTTATTTTTTGTCTTTCAGCAAGGAAAGTAACTTGATATGAAGAAACTTTTAAGGAGGGAAAATGCAAATGAGATAGAGTTTTGGGTGAACTTTTCCCTCCAGATGTTCTACATCTAGAAAGTTAAAGTTAAAATTGTGCTAAAATAAGTGATGAAAGTTTATAGAAAATAGGCCCCCCCAAAAAAAAGGGGGGCTTTATACATAATAGGTCAGGATTGACTAGGATTAAAGTAAATTTAATTGAGTAAATGATCCTTGAAAATAAGCTGGTGCAAAATTCAAATTTGGCTTTTCTGTCTGTTAAAAAAGACAAATTTTCTCAAAAAAGGCAATCTACAGATTGGGAGAAAATATTTGCAAATGATGTGACTAGTAAGGGATTAGTCTCCAAAACTTACAAAGAGATCATTATGTTTAAGAGCATCAAAACAAACAACCCACTCAAAAAATGGGCAGCAGACTCAAATAAATATTTCTCCAAAGGAGACATACAGATGGCCAAGAGGCACATGAAAAGATGTGCATCATCATTATTTATTAGAGACATGCAAATCACAAGAGCTATGAAATATCACCTCACCAGGTAGAATGGCTATCATCAAAAAAATCCACAAACAAAAATGCTGAGAGGATATGGAGAGAAGGGAAACCCCCCACACTGTTGGTAGAGGTATAAGTTAGTACAGCCACTATAAAGAACAATATTGAAATTCCTTTAAAAAGTAACCATATGACTCTGCAATCCCACTCCTGTGCATACACCCAGAGAAAAACAAGATCTGAAAGGATACATGATCCCCAATTTTCATTGCAGCACTGTTTACAATAGTCAAGACATGAAAGCAACCCAAATGTCCACTGACAGATGAATGGATAGAGAAAATATGGTACATATATAAAATGGAATATAACTCAGCCATTAAAAAGAATGAAATAATGCCATTTGCAGCAACATGGATGGACCTTGAGAGTATCATACTAAGTTAAGTCAGACAGAGAAGGAGAAATATTGTATGAGATCCCTTATATGTGGAATCTAAAAAAGAAATTATACAAATGTACTTACTTACAAAGCAGAGAATGAAATTATAGTTCCCAAGGGGAAGGGATAGTTAGGAATTTGGGGATGAACATGGACTGCTGCTACTGCTGCTAAGTCGCTTCAGTCGTGTCTGACTCTGTGCAACCCCATAGACAGCAGCCCACCAGGTTCCCCCGTCCCTGGGATTCTCCAGGCAAGAACACTGGAGTGGGTTGCCATTTCTTTCTCCAATGCATGAAAGTGAAAAGTGAAAGTGAAGTCGCTCAGTAGTGTCCAACTCTTCGAGACCCCATGGACTGCAGCCTACCAGGCTCCGCCGTCCATGGGATTTTCCAGGCAAGAGTACTGGAGTGGGGTGCCATTGCCTTCTCCTATGAACATGGACACACGGCCATATTTAAAAGGATAGCCAATAAAGATCTACTGTATAACACATGGGACTCTGCTTAGTGCTATTTGGCAACCTGATGAGATGAAGGTTTGGGGGAAAATGGATATATGTATATGTATGGATATACATACATATACATACATACTTATATACATACAAATGGATATATGTATGGCTGAGTCTTGACTGTTCACCTGAAACTATCACAACATTGTTAACTGGGTATAAAAAATAGTGTCAGTCACCCAGTCATTTCCAACTCTTCGTGACCCCATGGACCATAGCTTGCCAGGCTTACTGTCCATGAAATTCTCTATGCAGGAATACTGGAGTGGGTATCCATTCCCTTGTTCAGGGGGATCTTCCTCCAGGAATCAAACCCAGGTCTCCCACACTGCTATATCCCAATATAAAATAAAAAGGTAAATAAACAATTAGTGTCCCATTGTTAAAAATAAAAAGCAAATATTATGAATAAACTGTCTTTGATAACAGATTTTAACTTTATCTTTTAAGTGATCTGTTCTACATTTTCCTTTTAAATCTTTTGTTACTTTGCCTAAGTTAACAACTAATGCTTCACAGTGACCTAAAATCCTATATATTTTAAAAGCTATTTTTATGTTCTTTTGGCAAAACGTCCCAAATGAAATTATAATAAACTTCCCTTTACCTCTAGCTAAGTTTGTGATGCTTCAAAGGGCCCCTAAGGCACCCCTAAGGGAGATATTAAACTAATTAGGTTCACTTGGTATGTTAAATTACATAGAAATTGTTATCAAATGAATAATAAATATTCAGGTTATATTGTACAGTAAAGGATATAGATATTCTAGAGATTATATGGAATTCTGATATGTCCTGGTATTATATTATGTTTTAATTCTAGTTATTATCTGAAAGTTATGTGTCATGGTAGTGATCAAATTGCTTTGTCAATTGCATTGTAATCAGATTTAAACGTGCATTCTTTAGTCTTGTGTTATTACAAACAGTTATGGTTTCACTCTAATGCCTTTAAAAAATGCCTCCTCTTCAAGAAGATTTATAAAAAGGATTTTTAGATAAATACAAGTTTCTTACTTTTGATCATAAAGCTAAAACGGGTAACATACTGAAAAAAAATGTAATTGGAAACCTAACTACTTCATAAAGCTGTTGACATAAAGGATTAATTATATAGGACTGAGTAAACTGGTAAATATGGCTATAATTTTTATGGGTTCCAAATAAAAAGATTATTGGTTTAAAACTGTGTTTTCCAGGTATAAGAAAGACATTCTCCTTAAACTAATTATGATTTATAGTAACTTGGTAAATTATACCTTAGCCAGACATCCTGGAATGTGAAGTCAAGTGGGCCTTAGAAAGCATATCTATGAACAAAGCTAGTGGAGGTGATGGAATTCCAGTTGAGCTATTTCAAATCCTGAAAGATGATGCTGTGAAAGTGCTGCACTCAATATGCCAGCAAATTTGGAAAACTCAACAGTGGCCACAGGACTGGAAAAGGTCAGTTTTCATTCTGATCCCAAAGAAAGGCAACATCAAAGAATGTTCAAACTACTTCACAATTGCACTCATCTCACATGCTAGTAAAGTACTGCTCAAAATTCTCCAAGCCAGGCTTCAGCAATATGTGAACCGTGAACTTCCAGATGTTCAAGCTGGTTTAGAAAAGGCAGAGGAACCAGAGATCAAATTGCCAACATCTGCTGGATCATCGCAAAAGCAAGAGAGTTTCAGAAAAACATCTATTTATGCTTTACTGACTATGCCAAAGCCTTTGATTGTGTGGATACTAACAAACTGTGGAAAATTCTCAAATAGATGGGAATACCAGACCACCTGACCTCCCTGTTGAGAAAACTGTATGCAGGTCAGGAAGCAACAGTTAGAACTGGACATGGAACAACAGACTGGTTCCAAATAGGAAAAGGAGTTCGTCAAGGCTGTATATTGTCATCATGCTTATTTAACTTATATGCAGAATACATCATGAGAAATGCTGGACTGGAAGAAGCACAAGCTGGAATCAAGATTGCTGGGAGAACTATCAATAATCTCAGATATGCAAATGACACCACCCTTATGGCAGAAAGTGAACAGGAACTCAAAAGCCTTTGGTGAAAGTAAAAGAGGAGAATGAAAAAGTTGGCTTAAAGCTCAACATTCAGAAAACAAAGATCATGGCATCTGGTCCCATCACTTCATGGGAAATAGATGGGGACACAGTAGAAACAATGTCAGACTTTATTTTTTTGGGCTCCAAAATCACTGCAGATGGTGACTGCAGCCATGAAATTAAAAGACACTTACTCCTTGGAAGGGAAGTTATGACCAACCTAGATAGCATATTCAAAAGCAGAGACAATACTTTGCCAACAAAGGTCCATCTAGTCAAGGCTATGGTTTTTCCAGTGGTCATATATGGATTTGAAATTTGGACTGTGAAGAAAGCTGAGTGCTGAAGAATTGATACTTTTGAACTGTGGTGTTGAAAAAGACTCCTGAGAGTCCCTGGGACTGCAAGCAGATCCAACAAGTCCATTCTAAAGGAGATTAGTCCTGAGTGTTCTTTATAAGGAATGATGCTGAAGCTGAAACTCCAGTACTTTGGCCACCTCATGCGAAGAGTTGACTCATTGGAAAAGACTCTGATGCTGGGAGGAATTGGGGGCTGGAGGAGAAGGGCACAACAGAGTATGAGATGGCTGGATGGCATCACTGACTCAATGGAAGTGAGTCTGAGTGAACTCCAGGGGTTGGTGATGGACAGGGAGGCCTGGAGTGCTGCGATTCACGGGGTTGCAAAGAGTTCGACACGACTGAGTGACAAAACTGAACTGAGCTAAAGCAGAATTAAAGCATTTATCTTTTTCTCTTTATGTTGATCCTGCCAGTAACATATGCTTTTCTCTAAGATTGAGTCAGGCATAAACTGTGCATAGGCTGTACAATAAAAACTGTGGATAGCTCATTAAATCAGTTATGGCTCTTTGGTCACTAGATTATTACAAATGGATTACAACTAATTATACTAATCGATGTTTTGATTTCTTCTTAGTTTTGAAATTAAGCTTTGTGTCTCTCTCCTGCACTATGTCACTGTCAATGTTACTGTCTTCATTACTTAATATCCTCTATGAGATTGTTGTTTCTTACAGTATCCTTTGTGTAACCAAGTCTCCAAAAAATTTCTATGGCTAAAGAACTTAAGGAAATAGGTCAATTTATAACATAAAATAATTGTAATAATGTGATTCTAGATAAGGAAAAAGGCAACAAGAGAAAATGTCTCCTGGATCACAATCAGAAGATCTAGAGAATATTTACTGATGGGGCCAAGTCCAACATTTAGCACTTGGAGTGGCATATCAAGAATTTCCACCTGACCCTGCCAGCACCATGGGACACAATTTGATCACAAAATGTCTCCCAAATATTGGTCAAATTCCTGACCATGAAGGAAGGACCTGAGAAATTTAATCAGTGATTGCAGGCCTCTAACATGAGCCACTCACTATGGTGAGCCTTGACAACACTTGGGATATGAAAACATAGGATTATAGGCCCAGATAACTGAGGTCATATCAAGGAAATGATTTAAACAAAACCCTGACTCTTGTATCTTCCCATACATAGAAAAATACTAATTCCTTAACTTGAGGTGCTGCCTCCTAGATTTGAAGTCTTAAAAAAAAAAAAAAATCCTGCTGAATAAGACAGAACTCTTAATTTTCAGATTATAAATACCTTTTAAGTATACAGGTGTAAAGTAGAACTTTCCAGGGCGAGAGTTCAGTTCAGTCGCTCAGTCGTGTCCAACTCTTTGCCACCCCATGAATCACAGCACACCAGGCCTCCCTGTCCATCACCATCTCCTGGAGTTCACTGAGACTCACGTCCATCGAGTCAGTGATGCCATCCAGCCATTTCATCCTTTGTCGTCCCCTTCTCCTCTTGCCCCCAATCCCTCCCAGCATCAGAGTCTTTCCAATGAATCAACTCTTCACATCAGGTGGCCAAAGTACTGGAGTTTCAGCTTTAGCATCATTCCTTCCAAAGAAATCGCAGGGCTGATCTCCTTCAGAATGGACTGGTTGGATCTCCTTGCAGTCCAAGGGACTCTCAAGAGTCTTCTCCAACACCACAGTTCAAAAGGATCAATTCTTCAGTGCTCAGCCTTCTTCACAGTCCAACTCTCACATCCATACATAACCTCAGGAAAAACCATAGCCTTGACTAGACGAACCTTTGTTGGCAAAGTAATGTCTCTGCTTTTGAATATGCTATCTAGGATGGTCATAACTTTCCTTCCAAGGAGTAAGTGTCTTTTAATTTCATGGCTGCAGTCACCATCTGCAGTGATTTTGGAGCCCAAAAAGAAAAAAGTTTGACACTGTTTCCACTGTTTCCCCATCTATTTCCCATGAAGTGGTGGGACCAGATGCCATGATCTTCGTTTTCTGAATGTTGAGCTTTAAGCCAACTTTTTCACTCTCCACTATCACTTTCATTAAGAGGCTTTTGAGTTCCTCTTCACTTTCTGCCATAAGGGTGGTGTCATCTGCATATCTGAGGTTATTGATATTTCTCCTGGCAATCTTGATTCCAGCTTGTGTTTCTTCCAGTCCAGCGTTTCTCATGATGTACTCTGCATATAAGTTGAATCAACAGGGGGACAGTATACAGCCTTGACGAACTCCTTTTCCTATTTGGAACCAGTCTGTTGTTCCATGTCCAGTTCTAACTGTTGCTTCCGGACCTGCATACAGATTTCTCAAGAGGCAGATCAGGTGGTTTGGTATTCCCATCTCTTTCAGAATTTCCCACAGTTTCTTGTGATCTACACAGTCAAAGGCTTTGGCATAGTCAATAAAGCAGAAATAGATGTTTTTCTGGAACTCTCTTGCTTTTTCCATGATCCAGCGGATGTTGGCAATTTGATCTCTGGTTCCTCTGCCTTTTCTAAAACCAGCTTGAACATCTGGAAGTTCACGGTTCACATATTGCTGAAGCCTGACTTGGAGAATTTTGAGCATTACTTTACTAGCCGGTAAGATGAGTGCAATTGTGCTGTAGTTTGAGCATTCTTTGGTATTGCCTTTCTTTGGGATTGGAATGAAAACTGATCTTTTCCAGTCCTGTGGCCACTGCTGAGTTTTCCAAATTTGCTGGCATATTGAGTGCAGCATTTTCACAGCATCATCTTTCAGGATTTGGAATAGCTCAACTGAAATTCTATCACCTCCACTAGCTTTGTTCATAGTGATGCTTTCTAAGGTCCACTTGACTTCACATTCCAGGATGTCTGGCTGTAGGTCAGTGATCACACCATCGTGATTATCTGGGTCGTGAAGATCCTTTTTGTACAGTTCTTCTGTGTATTCTTATCATCTCTTCTTAATATATTCTGTTTCTGTTAGGTCCATACCATTTCTGTTCTTTATCGAGCCCATCTTTGCATGAAATATTCCTTTGATATCTCTGAACATACCTAGTATCAAATTTAAGTACAACTCTTCTCTGGCCATAAGAAAGAAATTGAAATAAATGAAAAGCCAGACTTTGTTTTTGAAAATGATTTATATTTCAAAGGATTTGATAATTTGCAATTTTCCCTAAATTCATTTATTCTCTCAGAAATATTCACCACAAAATCCTACAGTGTGTAAGGAAGAGTATTTTAGAGGTACAGAGGAACAATCAGTGAAATAATTATCTTATATCTAAATTATAAGTAAAAGATGTCAATGTTTAAAAGTCAAATAATACAGTAAATCTATAATTTAAATGGACAAGTTTTGTCCCTGTATCTCCAATGCTGTTTCCCAGAGACAATCATTTCCCAAATAATTACTTTTATAATTACTGAAGTAAAATAAACCGTCATTCTTAAACAATGGACTTGTATTAGTGTAAATTGATCTCTCTTCTTACAACTATTGACCTCCTAAATGATGACTGAGTGGTTTTTGGTTTTTTACCTTTCCCAATATTGCTAAAATCTTAGCTTTACTTATTATATTGATTATCGTTGTGTTGCTGATATGATTAGTTTCATAGCCAACATCAATTTTTATTTCTTCCCTAAAATAAATAAACTGCAGTAGTAATGTGACCAGACAAAAAAAATGAATTTTTAGCTTGATGAGGGATAAAGAAATGTGAGCTGAAATTGTCATATAGAGCTTTAGGGCAGTCTCTTAATTGAGGCGGGCAACAGATAGCCGTTTTACTGTTATGCAGGCAACAGATACCCGTTTTACTGTTATGCCTCTCTCCTACTCCAGGCTCAGTTGATTGCTAGAGAGTCAGCGGTCAGCCTGTGACTGGCCTGGAAGTACTCCTTAGGATAGTCCAAAAAAGGGCAGGACAGAGAGAAAGAAGGACTCTGAACATGAACGACATTCTGATCCACACTGTGTGTGTGTGTTTGCTCAGTCACACAAACTAATCTTGGATCATTATCATCGGGATTTAGTGGATGTAAGAGAGAAGAAGCATCAATAGTGTGTTACCAAAAATATTCTGGATTTCTGTTTCAGTAGACTAACACAGTTAACAATATTGTGCAACTTTCAGTAATGCTCTTATAGCCTTATATCTGCTTCATTCATCCATACTTGGTATTCCTTCAACTCCCAGTTTTAAGCAAAGAGATCAGTTGTGGTGTTATCTTTTCTGAGACCTCTCATCCTGTCTGGCTTTAAGCCTCCTAACGTCTATGCTAAGTCACTTCAGTCATGTCCGATTCTGTGCGACCCCATAGACAGCAGCCCACCAGGCTCCCCCATCCCTGGGATTCTCCAGGCAAGAACACTGGAGTGGGTTGCCATTTCCTTCTCCAATGCATAAAAGTTAAAAGTGAAAGTTAAGTCACTTCAGTCGTGGTCTGACTCTGTGCAACCCGGTAGACGGTAGCCCACGAGGCTCCCTCGTCCCTGGGAT
Organism: Bos indicus x Bos taurus; assembly: GCF_003369695.1. Classification (NCBI taxonomy): domain Eukaryota; kingdom Metazoa; phylum Chordata; class Mammalia; order Artiodactyla; family Bovidae; genus Bos; species Bos indicus x Bos taurus. Next base: position 1,090 of record NW_020867301.1, on the reverse strand, counting down.
TCTCCAGGCAAGAACGCTGGAGTGGGTTGCCATTTCCTTCTCCAATGCATGAAGTGAAAAGTGAAGTTGCTTAGTCACGTCCGACTCTTCGCGACCCCATGGACTGCAGCCTACCAGGCTCCTCCGTCCATGGGACTTCCCAGGCAAGGGTACTGGAGTGGGGTGCCATTGCCTTCTCCCCTAACTTCTATAAAATTGCATAATTATTTTTCATATTTCAAGGTCAATTATATCTATGTACTGTCTGTAACCATAGTTGATTATGTTATGCTTCATCTATATTTGAATTTAAGTGAAAAAAATCAATAATTAGTATTTATATTTTTTATAAATCTACTAACACTGTTCACTACAGTCAAGTAGAACAATAAATTTATCTATCATTTTTGTGTAGTTATTTTATATTTTTTCCTAGCACAATTGTTGACTCTTTTTTCTTTTCCCATTGTTTCCTAATCATAACCCAAAATTCTTCAAAATTCTTAAACATCCCCTTTAGCTTATTTAATACTTTTCTTTGGTTCCCAATACATCCTGTTTGAAGTTCCTCTCAGTGTGTCTGGATGTACTGCTTGTTAAGTCCAGCTGTGCAGATGGCATCTTGTGTTCTCACTTATCCTGTGTCTGAATTATTCTTTACTGTATCACTTATTATCTTTTTCCTTGATTTATATTCTTCTTCTATGACTTTCTAAGCAATTTTGTCTGTTAGGTAAATTTTCTGACATTTTGCTTCTTGGTAAATGTCATTTTGTTGCTTTCACACTGATCATTTCACTTGGGTAACCAATTTCAGAATTAAAATGTTTCTTCTCAAAATTATAATGGAATTCCCCTATTGTTTATGCCAATCATCAGTAGTCAATCAAAATATCTGACTGCTGTCTTCATTTTGTTTTTCTAAGACCTTCTTGTTTTCCTCCACAGGGAGAAAATTTTCAACCATACCTAAGTTTGAATATGGCACTTTTATTATTTTGCCTTACTTGGAAATTGGTAAGATTTTTTGATTTTTTAGATGTTACAATAAATTTTAGTTTGGAAAATCATTTTCCAGATTTGTTTCTTTGACAAATTTTTCCTCATTGTT
>NW_020867300.1:0-50600 GCF_003369695.1 Bos indicus x Bos taurus | reverse complement strand
GGACCCCATCTGAGCACTTATCAGGTGCCCTCCCATACGCTTGCCCCCCTGACCAGGTTCATCCTTCTCTTGCTTCCATGGAAAGCCCAGCTCACCATCCCTGTGTGTCTTTTCACATCCACTGTTGACACCCTGGGGACCTCGGACTTTGCTCCTCAAAAGGCAGGTCCAATTTGCACTCAGTTTCCTGCTAAAAGTCCTTTTTCACAGTTAGCAAAGAGGCCAGAGTGACTAACTAAAAGCTGAAAAGGGTCAAGGGGCAACTGAAAGTAATACACAAAACATTGGTTACTATTGCAAGGTCTTGCTCCTGCAGAAATGGAAGGTCATGATAAAGACCGCAGTGGGCAGAGGATTAAGTATACAAGCCCGCAGAAGTGGGCAGAGCCTGTCCTGTAAGGCAGGAAACTTGACAGGCATGCAGGAGGACTGCATCTCTTCAGCAGAGACTGGAAAAGAAGGGTCCCTTCATTTTCAGCTCCTCCCATCCTTCTGCCCTTCCATGCAATTCAGCACAGCGGCTGAACACACAGACTCTGGAAGCCTACAGCTTACGTTCACATTCTGGGCTGCACGACCCTGAAGGGGCTGGAAGTCTCAGGAGGACAGGAGGGAACATGAGGGAAGCAGCAGACCCTGAGGCCTGCCTTTCCACCTTCTTCCCAGCTGCTGCTGCTGCTAAGTCGCTTCAGTCATGTCCGACTCTGTGCGACCCCATAGACGGCAGCCCACCAGGCTCCCCCATCCCTGGGATTCTCCAGGCAAGAACACTGGAGTGGATTGCCATTTCCTTCTCCAATGCATGAAAGGAAAAGTGAAAGTGAAGTTGCTCAGTCATGTCCGACTCTGTGTGACCCCATGGACTGCAGCCCACCAGGCTCCTCCGTGCATGGGATTTTCCAGGCGAGAGTACTGGAGTGGGTTGCCACCTGGCAGGGGTCCTCAAATTCTGAATTCCAGTAAGGCCAGGGCTGGTTGGACCTCTCCATGCTGGCTAGGGGACAGAATGAATTCCACAGGGTGCTGGTCTGTCTGCAGGGTCTGCAGAGCTAAGGAGTCCACTTGTGAAGTCCTTGAGTGCTGAGGTGGGCCTTAGGTAGAGCAGAATTGAGGGAGAGTTGGGGGAGAATTGCATTGGTTTTGTTTGCGCCTCCATCAGGTTCAGCCTAGGCAGTAGTCTTTTACATATATATTTTGCATTTTTTAATGATGCACAGGAACTCTTCTATGCCTCTCTCCCCAGGGCTTCAGGCATAAATACATTTACTGCAGGGCTACTTATAATAGCAAAAAAAAAAAAAAAAAGAGGAACCATCTAAACTCAACAAGAGGAGTTTAGTTAACTAAATTATGGACCCTCTGGAATACTTCTCAGGTGATGGAAATATTGTTTACACTCATAAAAGATGGGAATACTTAGTGCTATACTATTAAATGTTTAAAGGATCCTAGAGTGTTAAATTACACCTACAGATCAATAATAACTATGCCCAAAAAACTGATTAAAAAATACTGAAAGAAATGCAATAAAATGTTAAAAGTACACCTTTGGGTGTTGATAATACACATTAAAAAGAAAAGACAAAACACACTTTGTTTTATTACCAGTGTACACTGATTTGATTTAATTTAAAATGAATATTGTTATTGTTTTTCTTACTAAACAGTTAATAGAAACTTTTTGCATTTCCTTCTGTTCTTTAAAGACAGTGAAAACCTTCACCTCTTCTCTCCTCCAACTCCAGGAGTTGGCAGTTTGTTTTTCAGACCTCTGGAGACATTTTATAAAGAATGAGATCATTCTTTATATACTGTTTCTCAACTTTCCTTTTCCCCTTCTAATTTGTCTTGGAAATGTCTCTCTCTGACATCACTGTATATCTACTTCATTAAAAAAACCCCACACTGGATCTCATTCCATTGTGTGGATGACCCACGATTTATTACCTAGTTTTCCCACTGGTGAGGGTCCCCCGGTGGCTCAGCGGTAAAGAATCTGCCTGCAATGTAGGAGCCACAGGAGACGCAGTTTTGATCCCTGAGTTGGGAAGAGCTCCTGGAGAAGTGCATGGCAACCCACTCCAGTATTCCTGCTGGGATTATCCCATGGACAGAGGAGCTTGGTGGGCTACAGTCCATAGGATCACAGAGTCAGACATGACTGAAGCGACTTAGCATGCATACACTCCCCACATGATGGACATTTAAGGTTTCCAGTTTCTTTCTGTACAGTGCCGTTAGGAACACCTTTGAATGTACATTTTTCAGTATTTTTGTGTATACTTCTGTAGGATAAATGCTTTGGTATGGGCTTCCTGAGCTAGAGGTTAATAAGCATTTAAATTTTGAACCGCATTGCTCAATTGTTTTCCAAAATACTGTGCCCACGTATACTCCCACCAGCTCTGTCTGAGGGGTCATGGGTATTGTCTTTATAATAAGAGTAATAAACTCTGTGCTGTGCTGTGCTTAGTTACTCAGTCATGTCTGACTCTTTGCAACCCCATGGACTATAGCCTTCCAGGCTCCTCTGTCCATGGGGATCCACCAGGCAAGAATACTGGAGTGGGTTGCCTTGCCCTCTTCCAGGGACTGTTCCCAACACAGGGATTGTACCCAGATCTACAGCATTGCAGGTGGATTCTCTACCATCTGAACCACCAGGAAAGCCCAAAATAAACTTTAGTATTATTAAAAAAAATTTAATTATGGTCCCTGAGCTTCCTTGCTTCCATCTCTGGGGCTCTGAAAACTTGAGCTTCACAGATGCCCAAGGCCACCAAACTCAGGTCTGATGCTGAGCAGCGTGCTCGACAATTTACCTTAAGACATCTGTGTATAGGGAGATGATATACATTTTAGCTCAGATTTTAAATATGAACCAAAAAAAAAAATGAGCCAATATAATAGACTGATGATTTTCTTTTTGGTTATCACGTATACACAGTCTGAAAAATTCTACTTTTTCTTTCTTTAAAATAATTTTTGGCATTTCACAGATTTATTCCATGAATATCAGAGGAATACGCTTAATTTTTTCATTGTGATACAACAAGTGAGTGGCAAGCGATTCAAGTAGATTTTAAATCAGGAGAAAAAAAAAAACAAAACACCAACAACACAAAACCCTCCACCCATTCCTCAAGGTTCTGCTTCAACAACTGGCCATAAATCAGGAGGCCCAGGTTCCAGACCAGCCTCTGATACCTCATTGTTGTGTGACTTGAGCTGAGCTGCCTCAGTTTCCCTATCTGTGCAATGGGTGCTCAGGGCCTGACTTTTTGACCCACCTTCTATCCTGGCTCAACTTCCTTGTTCCAGGGTTTGAAGTTTGGAAAGTTTGGGGAGATGCATTTCTCCTCCTCTTTTACAGTGCTAATGTGATTCTGGGGTCTGGTCCCCTCCAGGGCTCTGGCTACTTTTTCTGGCGTATCAATTCTGGAGTACAGATGTGTCCTTGTCTCCCATCCAGGGGGACAGGCTGGGGTAGCTGGATAAGTCTCCATGTGTCTCCATGTTACCTTGAGAAGTGCTGGAGTACAGCTGGAGTCTGCCCAAGCTGGGGCACTGAAGGCCAATTCTAAGTGGGCAAGAGAGGGCACCCTGGCTCAGAGGGACAGGGCTGCTGGGTGAGCAGATCAGCTCAGTCCAGAGACTTCAAGTAACTCCCCCCAAAGTCACACAGCAAATGGCAGCTCATTCAAGCCCATTCCCAAAGTGTGAATGCTGAAACAGTATTTATAAATCTCCAAGGTGAGTACCCATTGCGTTGGTGGGGAAACTGAGGCAGTTGGCCTTGGGTCATATGATGAAGAAGAATCAGAACCTAGCCTAGAACCTGGGCCTCCTGACGTATGATGGATTGCTAAGCAGAACCTTGAGGAATGGATGGGGTTTGCTGGGACAGAGGGAAAAGGGTGCTGAGGTACTGCATGCCCTGAGGACCGTTCATCTTCAGAGGGCCATTTTGCCAGTGCAATGATGTGATGTATGGAAAGTGGCCCTCCTGTTGTCTGGCCTGGTTCATGGAAGCATGTGGTACTGCTAGGGCTCTTGCTTTAATCCTTCTGCTCACTGTCTGCTTCTTGAAGAATCGTGAAGGTCAAAGCTTACAGACCATCAGCTCTACCTTTCCGCAGATGGGGAGACCTGAGCTCCGAGAGATCAATAACTCGCCCAGGGCCGCAGAACAAGTGAGTGCATGGCTGGGATTTAAACCCAGATCCACGAGATGCTGAGGGGCTCCCCTGCCCTGCGTCTGTCTGCAAATCCTCCTCTTTCCCAAGGGGCCCAACCTCAGGACAGCTTGCAAGTGATTCATCTCCGCTCCTCCAGGGAAGTCAGGCTCCCCATGGCCTTGTCCTCATGGCTGGGACTGCAGATATGGGGGTGCTGGGAGGCCCTGGCTGGTGAGTTCCCATTTCCCACAAGCTGCTGGTTATCCACCTACTCGGTCTGGAAGGCCCAAGAGGCAAGTTCTGAACACATGAAGCCAGCCACCTCCTCTGGAGTCCTGATCCCTTTCCCAGGTCATGGGGAATGCAAGAGGGTGTGTGCATTTTTCCTTAAACTCAACCCCACCCATGTTTCCTGTGCCTCCACATCTAGGTCCCTACCGAGCTCACTGGGGAACACGACAACGCCTCCTGAGGCCCCATCCCTCCCCATCCAAGCCCTCCACCTCCCAGGTATTCCACACCCCATACTGGCCCTAGAAGAACATTTTACAGCACAGCTCTGCTACATGCACGCTGCCGCTACATAACCCTCCATTGCCAAGAGACACAGGCCCTGCTCCACAGGGAGGTGGGAAGCAGGGGGTGGGGGGTGGGTGGGAAGGTGAGGGTGGGGGTGGAGGGGGGGAGCGTGCGGCCATGCCTGACTTTCCTCTGGAGAGTCTGCCCCTTGCTTTTCCCTAGCAGTGACTTTGGGCAGGATCGGCCCGCCCTCAGCCCCCAGGGCTCCTCTGCTGCCATTTGGGTTCCCAGTGCAGGTTATAAGCATGAAGCAGAGCTGGTCTTGACTCTGGGTTCAATGTCCCTGGACTGAACTCACTCACTGCTTGTCTTACTCGCTGTCCTATCCCAGGACAGGGCCTGGAGTGTAGTAGGCATTCAATATAGAGCCCATGGATGAACAAATGCAACACTTTCCCATAATTTTGTGCCCCTGTTGCCTGTCCGTTGCGATCCTTTCCCTAGACGACCTTGACCTGCACTTAACCAGATGTGCCAGGAACTGCCTGACCTGCCTCCCAGCAGCCTGTGGGTCCAGGCCTGCCTGTCCCTTGAGGCTGCTCTGTGTCTTTGGGCAGTTTCTTCTCCCATCTCTGGGCTTCACCCTCACTGTCTGGATGCTGAGATTTCCAAGGAACCCTTCCCTTCCAGTCTCTTCTTTGGTTCTTCAGCTCTCAACTGCTCAACTCGACCCAGCGGCTTCTTCTCGTACTGTGGAGGGGAGGGTACATGGAGAGGGCTTGCTGGCATTTGAGAAGCCTGGCACGTCCACTGTTTGTGTCTAATTACTCTGGTGTCTGTTTATTGCACTCCGAGTGGTTTCTGCAAACATCCCCATTACTGGGAGAATTTTCCAGCACCAGTTTGGGCTGTGAGGCATGGAGGGTCTATGATGGCCCCACCTCAGCCTCCACACATAGCCCAACCTCTGAGAGAGGCTGAAGGAGCCAAGGGCAGAGCGCCTGCCTTCCCTGTTATCCTGGGACCAAGGGTTCTCAGTCTCAGCCCTGCCTCTGACCTCTCTGCAGTTGCAGACTGCAGAATGGGCAGTGCTTCAAAGTGGTTAGAGCACAGACTCGAGAGCCTGGTGGACCTGGGTTCAGGTCCCAGCTCTACCACTTACTCAGTGTGTGACTTCAGGAAAATTCCTTCTGTTCTAGGAGGCTCAGTTTCCTTATCTGTAAAATGGGGATTGCTGTCTGCCCAGTTGTCATCCCTTCCTCCTGGCATCTGACCCTGTTTCCAGGTGACAATATCAGGAGTCCACCGGGTCTTACTTGACCTTGTCATCACTCATGGACACTCATTAGTGGACATGGATGGGCACTGACCAGCGGTGGACCAATCTGAATCCCCCCATGCCTTCAGCCACAGTGATGGACATCTGCCTGTTGCTAAAACTGCAGTTGAGAAAGCTGGTCCTTCTCTGGTGGGTGAACACATGACTCCCAACAACTATTGGGCCCTGAGTTTTCGGCCTGTGGAAGAGCCAATGCAGACAGGCAAGAGGCAGAGCCCTGGACCTTCACCTCCTTCAGTCTGGATGCTAAATCTTTATTAATAGAACCCAGCAGAGGAGGAGTCAGAGGTTCTAACACCAAGGTTGTCTTGACACAACAATACTCCCTGACTTAAAGGTCTGTCTAGTCAAGGCTATGGTTTTTCCTGTGGTCATGTATGGATGTGAGAGTGGGACTGTGAAAAAAGCTGAGCGCCCAAGAATTGATGCTTTGGAACTGTGGTGTTGGAGAAGACTCTTGAGAGTCCCTTTTACTGCAAGGAGATCCAGCCAGTCCATTCTAAAGTAGATCAGTCCTGGGTGTTCTTTGGAAGGACTGATGCTAAAGCTGAAACTCCAATACTTTGGCCACCTCATGCGAAGCGTTGACTCACTGGAAAAGATTCTGATGCTGGGAGGGATTGGGGGCAGGAGGAGAAGGGACGACAGAGGATGAGATGGGCTGGATGGCATCACCGACTCGATAGATGTGAGTTTGGGTGAACTCCGGAGTTGGTGATGGACAGGGAGACCTGGCGTGCTGTGGTCCATGGGGTCTCAAAGAGTCGGACACGACTGAGCGACTGAACTGAACTGAACTGAACTAGGGGCCTGGGGAGGCCAGAGCCATGGAAAGAGCAAGGATTTGGGTGAGCAGACGTCGTTTGGAGGTCTGTTCCTGACATGCTGCACTCACTCAGTCTTTCTCAGCCTCTGTGATCCCCTCCCCCGATGAGGATGAGGGATGGCAGCAGCACCTGCATTTTGTGTTGTGCAGATCAAATGAGGAAAAGAGGGAAAAGGCCTTCACTCCAGCCTGGGCGCACAGCAGGGGCTGTGGTTAGCATTATGAGGGCCATTGGTTGGGGCCCAAGTTTCCTCACAGGATGTGCCCCAGGGTGCTTCCCTGGTAACTCAGCTGGTAAAGAATCCCAGCAATATGGGAGACCTGAGTTCGACCCCTGGATTGGGAAGATCCCCTGGAGAAGGGAATGGCTACCCACTCTGGTATTAGGGGCTTCTCAGATGGTGCAAATGGTAAAGACCACCTGCCAATGCAGGAGATATAACAGACGCAAATTTGATCCCTGGGTTGGGAAGATTCCTTGGAGAAGGGCATGGCAACCCACTACAGTACTCTGGCCTGGAGAATCCTGTGGACAGAGGAGCCTGGCAGGGTATGGTCTGTGGGGTCACAAAGAGTTGGACTTGACTGAAGCGACGTAGCATACTCACATGCCTCAGGGCAGATAACCTCTGGACTGATTACTTGATCCCTTCCTCATCCATTTGTTCACCAGGTTAGTGATGAGCACTGACTAGGCAGTCATCATGCCAGCTTTGGGCAAACCTGTTGCAGGTTTCTGCTCTCCTGGGCTCAGGGATGGGCAGGAAGGGAATTCCTGCAGAGTGAACAAAGGCCTGTGCTCCAGGGAGCATGTAGCTTGTGAGGTTGAAGGGAACTCTGCTAGGGGTGGTCAGTAGGAGGAAGTGGCTGTGGCTGAGGCTGGGAATAGAAGGGGAATCAGGCTGGGTGGATGAGTGGGTGTATCAGGAGAGAGTTCTGCTGCTTTTAAAGAGGTCCAAGGTGCCAGGAGATGGGATGTGCATGTGTGCCACACACAGGAGAACTCCTCCTCTTCAGCCCCCACTGCCCACTACCCATTTCCTGCACCACACAGCTCTTCCATCCAGAGGGAAGAGGGCTGCAAATGAGCTCCACTTCTGGCCTCCTTCTTCCAGGAGGTGCCGCCTAAAGCCCCCTGACTTGGTAAAGTGATGGGACTTTGAGGTAATCTCCTGGGCCACTTCAGGACCAGAGTGTTCTTGCTACCAAATCAAACTTGGGTCTCCTTGCACAGCAAAATTGATGCCAGGTCAAGGTGCAAGAAAGTACAGCATTTATAACAGGGTGCCAACATGGAGAATGGCAGCTCATGTTTAAAAGACCCAGACTCCTTGATGGTGTTTGGGAAAGGACTTTTAAAGACAGTGTGAGGGCGAGGCCTGCAGAGTATATGATCAGCTTAGGTACAATTCTCTGTTGGCTTGATGGGGAGGTAACAGAGCGACGTTTTGGGTTAACTCAATTATCAACCTTCTGGTTCCAACGAATCTGAGGTCTGTGTGCTGGTTGCCAACACTCAGTCAACTTCCTCCACTTGGTAGGGGTTTTAGTATCTGCAAAACAGCTCAAGCATATGGCTCAGGATATTATCTGTAGCCCTTGAGAAGGAACTAAGGATCCTTGACTTGTTATAAAACTTTTTGCTTTGCTTGACTGCTTTTCTTTGTTTCTGCATTTTTTTTTTCACCCTTTTCTGATTAAATTTGCTCTTTGGAACTGGGGGCAAGCCTAGAAGGTTGAAGGTTTTCTACAAACAAGAGGTGGGGAACATGGGGGGTCTATCCTTAGGAAGGCCCCACAGGGTCTTGCTCAGTTTCATTCTCTAGAGTAGGTGCTGGACAAGTGCTTGTGGAGGGAGAAATGAGCCTGAGGGTGAAGCTCTGGGACCAGGTAGCTTCTGTCCCTGCAGACTTGCTGGGAATTTTCCTTGGCCCAGTGGGTGAGAGCAGCACCCCAGGATGACTGGTGAGGGCCAAGGCTGGGGCAGCAACTGCCACCTGGTTTAGGGGATTTTCTCTTAGTCTGGTCTTGGTGGGTCCCACGACTCCCAGACTTGGATAGAACCTGATCTGGGGAGTTGGAGCCTCAGCCAGCCTATCCCGAGCCCAGAAGAAGCCTTTGATTCATAAACTGCTTGATTTAGCAATCAGGTTTCCAACTGATTTCCGGGGGGAGGGAGGGTGGATTTACAGCTCCTAAAACAGGCTTGCGGCCTTGTGGCAGATCTGCGCCAGGCAGTGGGAGGAAGTTATTGACGTGACCTGGGACCCTGGGAGGGAAAGATAACAAAGTTCAGGAAATCTATCTCTGTGGGGTTCATCACGGGCCCTCGAAGATGTACCTCCTCCTTCTGATGTGCATGCACAGCTCTGCAGAAGCTGAGTGGAGAGGATGAGAGAAAGCGGGTCCTTCTCCCCTCACCTTCCTGCTCTCAGAGGAGGCTCTGGCTCTGCAAAGGATTGGAAGTCTGAGGAGTGTCCAGGAGATGGAGTATGGAATTCGGAGATCTCTGGAACCCTGGGGGCTGGCTGCCCAGCCAGCCCTCCCTACAGGTCTTAATGGTTCCCTGTTCCTGCAGCCCCCTCCCCACAGCTGGGGGCCCATTGGTCACTCATGCAATCTCAGAACAAGGAAGGGAGGAGGAAACTGCCATCACTGTGGGAAGAGGGAGCCCTGGGTCTGAATTCTGGGAGATTCTTCGTTTACCGGCTGTGGGAACTTGAGTGACCTCCATATGGCCCCAGGCCTCAGTTCCCTCACCTGTGAAATGGGAGATGAGGAGACTTCCCTCTGAGGATGGCTGTGGGAGAGACGCGGTGTAAAGGGAGCTGTACAGGTCTTGGCCTGTGGAGGACAGGATGCAGGCCTGGACATGACAGCTGCGAGCTGAAGCGCTGACTGTGTGGTCCTGACCTGTGCCTCAGCCTGTTGGAGCTTCAGTTTGCCCCTCCATGAAGTGGGAGTAGAGTTGAGGTCATGATTAAAAGGGACAACACAGGTCAATGCTTAGCCCCTTGTTGGGCAAGTGGTCAGTTGTAATGGACACTTTTATTGACCCTCCACAACTCCTGGGTGGCCAGTATTTCCTGGGCAGAAGCTGTGGACCTGGCCCTGTACCAGCATGGACAAAAGCGTGGACTCCTCCTCTCACGTCCATGCTGATGAAGCAGGAGGAAGTACAACCCCAACACTGGTGCCTGGAGATGGAGTCACAACACAGACTAAACCCTGGCCTGGGCCTGGTCACCGGCTGTGGGGACACAGGAGGCCATGTGCCTTCTTTGTGCCTCAGTTTCCTTATCTGTAAAAGGGGAGGATGGTAAAGGTGGCAGATGTTACTGAATAGCTATTATATGGTGGGCATATTGTAAGTGCTTTCAGTTCAGTTCAGTCGCTCAGTCGTGTCTGATTCTTTGTGATCCCATGGACTGCAGCACGCCAGGCTTTCTTGTCCATCACCAACTCCCGGAGCCTACTCAAACTCATGTCCATCATGTCGGTGATGCCATCCAACCATCTCATTCTCTATTGTCCCCTTTCCTCTGGCCGTCAATCTTTCCCAGCATCAGGATCTTTTCCAATGAGTCAGTTCTTCACATCAGGTGGCCAAAGTATTGGAGTTTCAGTTTCAGCATCAGTCCTTCCAATGACTACTCAGGACTGATTTCTTTTGGGATTGACTGGTTGGATCTCCTTGCAGTCCAAGGGACTCTCAAGAGTCTTCTCCAACACCACAGTTCAAAAGCATCAATTCTTCAGCACTCAGCCTTCTTTATAGTCCAACTCTCACATCCATACATGACCACTAGAAAAACCTTAGCTTTGACTAGACAGACCTTTGTTGGCAAAGTAATGTCTCTGCTTTTTAATATGCTGTCTAGGTTGGTCATAGTTTTTCTTCCAAGGAGCAAGCATCTTTTAATTTCATGGCTGCAGTCACCATCTGCAGTGATTTTAGAGCCCAAGAAAATAAAGTCTGTCACTGTTTCCATTGTTTACTCATCTATTTGCCATTAAGTGATGGGACTGGATGCCATGATCTTCGTTTTTGAATGTTGAGTTTTAAGCCAACCTTTTCACTCTCCTCTTTCACTTACATCAAGAGGCTCATTAGTTCCTCTTCGCTTTCTGACATAAGGGTGGTGTCATCTGCATATCTGAGATTATTGATATTTCTCCTGGCAATCTTGATTTCAGCTTGTGCTTCATCCAGCTCAGCATTTTGCATGATGTGCTTTGCTGCTGCTGCTGCTGCTAAGTCGCTTCAGTCGTATCCGACTCTGTGCAACCCCAGAGACGGCAGCCCACGAGGCTTCCCTGTCCCTGGGATTCTCCAGGCAAGAACACTGGAGTGGGTTGCCATTTCCTTCTCCCGTGCCTGAAAGGGAAAAGTGGAAGTGAAATCGCTCAGTCGTGTCCAACTCTTAGCGACCCCATGGACTGCAGCCTACCAGGCTCCTCTGTCCGTGGGATTTTCCAGGCAAGAGTACTGGAGTGGGGTGCCATTGCCTTCTCCCGTGCCTGAAAGGGAAAAGTGGAAGTGAAGTCGCTTATATGCTTTGCATATAAGTTAAATAAGCAGGGTGACAATATACAGCCTTAGCATACTCCTTTCCCAATCTGGAACCAGACTTGTTTCATGTATGGTTCTAACTGTTGCTTCTTGACCTGCACACAGATTTCTCAGGAGCCAGGTAAGGTAGTCTGGTATTCCCATCTCTTTAAGAATTTTCTGAAACGAGTCACCAGTCCAGGTTCAATGCACGATACTGGATGCTTGGGGCTGGTGCACTGAGACGACCCAGAGGGATGGTATGGGGAGGGAGGAGGGAGGAGGGTTCAGGATGGGGAACACATGTATGCCTGTGGTGGATTCATTTCAATGTATGGCAGAACCAATACAATATTGTAAAGTTTAAAAAAAAAATAAAAAAAAATAAAAAAGAATTTCCCACAGTTTGTTGTAATCCACACAGTCAAAGGCTTTGGTATAGTCAATAAAGGAGAAGTAGATGTTTTTCTGCAACTCTCTTGCTTTTTCTATGATCCAACAGATGTTGGCAATTTTGATCTCTGGTTCCTCTGCCTTTCTAAATTCAGCTTGAACATTTGGAAGTTCATGGTTCATGTACTGTTGAAGCCTAGCTTGGCAAATTTTGAGCATGACTTTGCTAGCATGTGAGATGAGTGCAATTGTGTGGTAATTTGAGCATTTTTTGGCATTGCCTTTCTTTGGGATTGGAATGAAAACTGACCTTTACCAGTCCTGTGTCCACTGCTGAGTTTTCCAAATTTGCTGGCATATTGAGTGCAGCACTTTCACAGCATCATCTTTCAGGATTTGAAAAAGCTCAGCTGGAATTCCATCACCTCGTAGTGATGCTTCCTAAGGCCCACTTGACTTGCGTTCCAGGATGTCTGGTTCTAGGTGAGTGATCACACCATCATGGTTATCTGGGGTCACTAAGACCTTTTTTGTATAGATCTTCCGTGTGTTCTTGCCACCTCTTCTTAATATCTTCTGCTTCTGTTAGGTCCATAGCATTTCTGTCCTTTATTGTGCCATGTTTGCATGAAATGTTCCCTTGGTATCTCTAATTTTCTTGAAGAGATCTCTAATTTTTCCCCATTCTATTGTTTTTCTCTATTTCTTTGCACTGATCACTGAGCAAGGCTTTCTTATCTCTCCTTGCTATTCTCTGGAACTCTGCATTCAGATGGGTATATCATTCCATTTCTGTTTTGCCTTTCACTTCTTTTCTCAGCTATTTGTAAGGCCTCATCAGACAACCATTTTGCCTTTCTTTTTCTTGGGGATGGTCTTGATCACTGCCTCCTGTAAAATGTCATGAATCTCCGTCCACAGTTCTTCAGGCACTCTGTCTATCAGATGTAATCCCTTGAATCTATTTGTCCCTTCCACTGTTGCCGGGAGCCGGCATATTGCATATTGAGTGCATATTGCATATTGAGTGCAGCACTTTTCAGGATCTGGAATAGCTCAACTGGAATTCTATCACTGCCGGTAGCCAGCGTGAGGAACTCCGCCCATGACAAAGGTCATGAGGAAGGAGGCTCGGCATACGCAAAGGCGGGATCGAGCTTCAGGAGTCCCCCTGGAAATTCTCGAGCATATACCCCCAAAACCAGAATCTGCCTACTTTCTGCTTTGTGCTTTCACCTACACCTCTGACTTTACGGGGGGCTGTCCCCCACTACCTCTCTGAAAAGAGTTAGCTTACAGCTCCAGTTAATAATTCCTGGGTGTGACAGTGTTTAACCTACAAACTCCTTTGGAAATCCTCTAGCCTGCCTGAATAGGTTTTTCCGGCCTCATGTGATTGTTCAGAGCCTCCCAACTGTGAGAGGCAGGAGATGTTCTAAACTGTCTAAACACAGATTCTTTTGAGTAGTTAAAAGATTGATTAGAAATTGTATTGGTGAAGGGATTTTCACTTGTTGGGCCAATGTTTGCTGCTAAGTTTCCATATCCCTTACCTGCTGTGTCCCTGGCAGTGTATTGGTTAATATAATTGGTGTAAATAGTAGCTTTAATGTTTGTAACCTGGGACCCTTGAGTTAATTCTTTTTGTAGCCCACCACACCTTTGCGCTGTACGAATGCAACTTTATCTAATGCTTTTGGAGGGTGGCTCCTGACCAATCACCTTTAGAGAAAAATAAGTTTTCTGAAGAAAAGGTCTTAAAATGTTAACAGGCCTCCGGGCCAGAAGATGATGCAAATCACCTAAACTTTTGCATATGATAAGTTTGCAGGAAGAAAGCCTGGCTTGCTGCATGACTCTACCCCTTCCCCCATTATCCTCTATGCATAACTTAAGGTATAAAAACTACTTTGGAAAATAAAGTGCGGGCCTTGTTCACCGAAACTTGGTCTCACCATGTCGTTCTTTCTCTTACCTTCTGGCTGAATTATTCAGCCTCTTTTCTCCACTGAATTTCCTCACTGAGCTATCCTTATTTCAGCCTCTTTTCTTCACTGAATTTTCCTACTGAGCTATCCTCATTCTATTACTCTTTATATCCTTAATTAACATTTAATTAAGCAATTGTTTCCTGATCTTCGCCTACGCCGTCTCTCCTTCGAATACCCTGGTTCAGCCGGGGCTGGTCCCCGGCAGGTGGCGCCCGAACAGGGACTTTCGAAGGTAAGCTCCCCAAAGCAATCAGAGCCATCAGCCCTATTGCTCCCCGTTCTCGGAACAACTGGGTGACCAGCCCTCTTGTTCCCCCACGGAGCAGTTTGGGTGACCAGCCCTACTGCTCCTCCCTTGGAACAGTTTGGGCCATCAGCCTACTGTTCCTCCCCCGGAACAATCTGGGTCACCAGCCCTATTGTTCTTCCAGTGTTCGGGACGGCTAGGACCCCACTCAAGGGTGCCGCGGACCCCCCTGTAGGATAGACAGGGCGAGAGGAGTGGGAAGTGTTGAAAGTGTTAAAGAGTTAGACTTAGAGAAAGAAAACGGTTTTCTGAAGTTAAAAGGCCAAAGAAGAGCCTGATCTTTTAAAAGCTAAAAGCTTTATCTTCTATTATACTTAATTTTCTGACATGGGTAACACTGAAACTAAGAATGGCAACTCTTTATACAAGTAATCTTGAAACTGTTAAAGAGGCTACTGTTAATTTAGATACTTGGGTGAAGGTAAAAAACAACTAAAAGCTTATCCTATAAATATGATTAAAATGTTCTGGACCCTCGTCATGAGGCTGTGGGATAGTCTATGGGAGAGGCTATAGCGGTGGATGGTAGTGGGTCTCCACCTTCTGCGCAGATCATATTTTCTGCCATTGACGAAGAAAAGGAGGGAGACTGTGCTCTACCTCCGGAGGAAGGAGAGGGCTTACAGGACGCTGCGGCCGGGCGCCCTGGAGAGCCCCCTCCCCCTCTACACAAACCTTTAAAATTTATCCAACAATTTCTGATTTAAGGCGACTACTCCACCTCCGCTTGCACCTCCCAGGGCCTAAAAATTCCCCAGTTTACATCCAAAGTCTCCCAGAGCATTGCCTAAAGCTGAAAAAGATAAAAAAGATTTCTCTTAAACAAAGGAGCTTTTAAAAAATACACAATATACAGAGCCTGCTCCTTGCAGAAAACCCCCTCAGGGGGGCCTCACCCAAGCAAAAAAAAAAGAAAAACAAACAAACAAACAAAAAAAAAGTGAAAAAGAAAAAAGGAAAGAAAATAGAGAAAGATCTAAAGATAGAGAAAGAGCTAAAGAGTGAAAAGGAGAAGAACGGAGAAGGAAGGAATCAGGGAACGCAGCAAGATAGAGAAAGGAAGTTGAAAAAGGAGATACAGAGAAAAAGATAAAAAAAAAAAATTAGGGAAGAGAAGAGGGTAAAGGGAAAGAAACGAAGGAAAGAGAAGGGTAGCGAAAAAGGAAGGGGGAGAGAAAAGTGAGAAAAGCAGGAAGAGAGGAAGAGAGAGAGAGACTGTAAGAGACGCTGTGACCAGGTGTCCTGGCGAGCTCCCCCTCCCCCCCCCACCCCCCTGCGCAAATCTTAAAAAAAAAAAAAAAGTATCCACCACTTTCTGATTTAAGGCGATCGCTGCCGCCTCCGTTTGCGCCTTTCAGGGCCCAAGAGTTCCCCACTTTGCCCCCAAAGCCTCTCAAAGTGTTGCCTAAGCCTGAGGAAGATAAGTTTTTTGAACAGTGGAGATTTTAAAACAGACTGCGTGCACAATATGCAGAGCGTGCTCCTTGGAGAAAACCCTACCTCAGGGGGGTCTCACCCAGGCTAAGAAAAAAGCGGACAGTAAAGGGATTTAGCAAAAATATTAACCCCTGATACGATTCCAATGGGAGTGGCTGGCCCCCTGCCTGAGGGCATTGTAGGACTTGTGCTAGGGTGTAGCTCGCTTTCTTTTCAAGGAATTTGGGTGGTGTATGGTGTAGATTCTGATTATATTGGAGAAATTAAAGTTTTGATCTCGCTGCCTACCAAAACTGTGCAAATTAATAAAGGTCAAAGAATAACACAGTTTTTGCTTTTACCTTAGTATCAGACAAGAAAAACTTGACTTCTCAAGCTAAGAGCCACAGAGTATTTAGATCTAGTGATCTAGCCTTTTGGGTGCAGGAAAGTACAGCTCCAAGGCCTTTAAAAAATCTTTTAATTCAAGAAAATAAAATGTCAGGGCTATTAGACACAGGAACAGACGTCTCTTAACATTGCTGGGAAAGACTGACCCAGCTCCTGGCCAACACATACTACTGAAAATGAGTTGAGATTAGAAAAACTGGTATGTGGGGTGGGAATGCTGTAGAGAAAAAGGTGAGGGAGAGTTTAAAACCTTGAAGAGTAGTGAGTTTCCTGTTGTTGGAAGTATTCAAGCAAAGATTAGATGGTTGCTTGTCATCTAAAAAGCTATAGATCAGATTTAGGTTACAAAACGATAACTGGAAAAGCTTATAAACATGTTGTGCAACACCTCTTTACTTACTTCTCATATTTAGGTCGGCCAAAAGTTTTAAAAAACTGATAATGCCCCTTTGAAGCTGCGGAGAGATTGTTTACTAACTTTAAATGATTTCCAAAAATTATTAGGAGACATTAATTGGATATGCCCACATTTAAAACTGACTACTGCAGATTTAAAGCCTTTGTTTAATTGCTTAAAAAGCGATCCTAATTCCAGTTCTAAGAGAAAGTTGACTAATAAGACAGACGGCTCTTGTTAAAGTAGATGAGACTTTAAATGATCAGTTAATTAGGATTAATATTACCAAAAGATGAAATTAAATTATTCTTGCCATAAAACATACACCTACAGGGTGATTGTGACAAAAAGGCCCATTGGTTCCATCTACCAGTGATCCCAAGAAAAATAGTTTTATCTTATCCCAGCTTGGTGGCACAATTAATTATAAAAGGAGGAAAAAAGAAGTGTGGAACTTTTTAGAAAAGAAGTAGCAAATATAATAATTTCACTCAATAAGGATCAACTGCAAGTCTTTTATAAAATAGTGATAATTGGCAAGTTGCCCTGATAGATTTCAGGGGTCAAATTTTGTTTCATTTGCCCTCAAGCCCCCACAGTAGTTAAAAGTTCAAAATGTTAGATTGGCAGTTTGAAGATACCTGTGGAACTTTCCAACCGTATGTAGTTCCTACGCTCCCCTTTACCCTATGGGGGAGGGACGTGCTGTCTCAAATAGGAGATACTCAGAGAAGGGTTTTCTCAATTTCTTAGTTATCAACAGGTGGTACAATTAACAATACTTTATATATTGTTATAAATACGTAATATAAATATATTTGCCTAACTACAGTTTGCCTAATTAGATATGGGTATAAATAAGATATAATAAAGGTATGCCTAATTCTATTTATAGATCTATACTTACTTAATTTGTATATAAATCAATATATGTATTATATATATACTGTATAATTAAATGTATATTGCAGTAATATAATGTGTGTGGCTGATATTAATTGGTATGGATTGATGTGCTGTGATGATATATGTTCTGTATGCTGTATAATTATATATGTGTGACATGTATTATTACAGTACATTGGTTTGTGTTGGTTGGTATTGGCTGTGTGTGTGTTGTATTGCTGTAATATGTATGAATTGATATATTAATTATAAGATTAATTCAAGTATATTGATTTATATATATTGTATGTCAATAAGTTTATACTTGTTGCCATATATAAATACATTTTGCATTTAGGTATATCTGTATACCAAAATGAGATAAGGAGGTTATACATTTATTTAAATTTATAGAGACCTAAACTAAACATTAGACCTAAATTAACATATCTCTAAATTTATGTTGTTAAAATGTAAATTTTAAAAAATTTTAAAAATTAAATTGACAACTGCTTGATAATTCCTTTGCAATAAAACCCCCATAGGTGTAATTGGGGTGGCCAGACAAAAAATTGGTTTTATAGCAAAACAGCCCCCTAGAGTGGGTCCATCTTCCCGCTCAAACTAAAAAGGTAGTTTCTTCTTATCCGGGATTGATAGCTACTTTGATATTAAAGGAAAAAAGCGGAACATTAAATTATTTGGTAAAGAGCCATCAGAAATTGTAATTCCATATAATAAGGAACAACTTGTTGCTCTTCTAATGTTTGATAAAAATTGGCAGATTGCTATAAGAAACCATTTTGGTCAAAATTTTGCATCATTTACCCTCACATGTTTTGCTGAATTTTATATCCAGACATCCAGTTATTTTTTCTGTCAGATGTAAACAATCTCCTATTCCAAATGCTCAAATAGTTTTTACTGATGGGTCAGCAAACGGTAAAGCCTCCATAGTTACTAAAAATCACCAAAAGGTTTTAAAAACACAGAAAACTTCAGCTCAAAGAGCTGAAATAACAGCAGTCATAGAGGCTTTTGCTATGTTTGCAGATGAGGAATTTAACCTTTATTCTGATTCTCAGTATATTGTCAGGTTGTTTCCACACATTGAAACTGCAGTTTTGCCTAAAAATAAAACTACCATATTTCATTTGTTAACTAAATTACAGCAACAAATTCGGAAAAGAAATAAAATATTTTTCATTGGACACATTCGGGCTCATTCCAGATTGCCCGGCCCTTAAAATGCCTTTAATGATTTGGCTGACTTGTTAACCTGAAATACAGTGGCTACTGTGATTGAGGAGGCCAGAGCCTCTCACTTACTTTATCGTCAATATGCTACTGCCTTAAGATATCAATTCCAAATTCCCAGAGAGGCTGCTCAAGAGATTGTGTGTTCTTGCTTATATTGCCCCACTGTTTATAATAGTCTACCTATGGGAGTTAATACTCGCGGTCTCAAACCTAACGTACTCTGGCAAATGGATGTAACTCATGTCTTTCATTTGGAAAACTGTCCTTTGTTCTTTAACTGTAGACACCTTTTCTCATGTTATTATTGCAACTGCTCATACAGGGGAAGCAATTAAAGATGTAATACAACATCTCTTTACTTGTTTTTCATATTTGAGCCTGCTAAAAGCTCTGAAAACTGACAATGCTCCTGCGTCTAAGTCTTTTCAAGAATTTTGTATAAAGTTTCAAATTAAACATAATACTGTCATCCCTTATAATCCCCAGGGACAGACCATTGTTGAAAGAGCGCATCAAACATTAAAAATCCAAATTCAAAAACTAAAAGAAGGGGAGTTTAAGTATAGTTCTCCCCATCAAATCTTGCAACATGCTCTTTTCGTAATAAATATTCTAAATACTGATCTGGCTGGAACTACTGCAACGCTTCGTCATTGATGCCTGGAGCAATTAAATGCAAAACCATTAGTCAAATGGAAGGACCTCCTCTCAGGACAATGGAAGGGTCCTGACCCATTATTAACTAGCGGTCGAGGATGTGCTTGTATTTTTCCACAGGATGCAGATTCTCCAATTTAGATCCAAGACAGGTTGATTCGCCATGTTGCAGACCCCCAGACATCCAGTTCCCCCATTGCTTCGATCACAAAAGAGAAGCCCGCCAGAAGGGGAGGCAATATAAACATTGAGATCCTGGCACGACCGATGGGGCTGCTGCAGCGCGAACTCCAACCAGAAAATAATTCTACTTATTCTGTTTTGGCTTGTCTACCCTCTCCTTATGTTTTTCTCTTTACCAATGGTTCTGGAAAACTTAATGTACATGTGACTTTCACTGGTGGACCCAATGTAGTGACTTGTGAACAATGCATGCTCTCATTTTGTTTAAACCCTCAATATAATGTTTGCTCTTTGGTAGTGTTACAATGTCCACCTTATCTTATGATGTAACCACTTATTGATATAACTATAGTCTTGCTATGTTACAACAACTACAAGATTTAATGTGATCACGACGATTTGTGGGCTTTACTTATTTTAGGAATATCAGCTTTAATAGCAGCAATTACTTCTGTTACTGCGGCAGCAATATCATTGACTCAACAAGTGCATACTGCCCAATATGTTGATACCATGTCTAAAAATCTTTCTTTAACTCTAGCAACACAGGAAGTTATAGATAGAAAATTGGAGATGAGAGTAGACGCCTTAGAAGAGGCAATAATGCATATTGGGACTGAGTTACAGGCTTTAAAAGTGAAAATGGCTCTGTCTTGCCACGCTGATTACTGGTGGATATGCGTGACACCTTTAAAGGTAAACGAGACAGATTATAAATGGAAAAAAATTACAAATCGTATCTCAGGTGTTTGGAACAGCTCTGACATTGGCCTGCACTTAGGGAAAGTTCAAAATCAAATACAGACCCTGGAACACTGTCGACTGGATTTTACCACCGCTGGAGCAGCTAATGACTTATTTCACACCTTCTCTAACTTTATTTCTGGAAAAAAAACATTCTGTCTAATATCTTTAGTTCTGCTTCTCATAATCATTCTTCCTTGTATTGTCAGGATTCTTCGGCAGAACATTCAAAAGCTCGCGACTGAGCTGCATCTGGCTGTTTTAAGAAATAAAAAAGGGGGAGATGCCGGGAGCCGGCATATTGCATATTGAGTGCATATTGCATATTGAGTGCAGCACTTTTCAGGATCTGGAATAGCTCAACTGGAATTCTATCACTGCCGGTAGCCAGCGTGAGGAACTCCGCCCATGACAAAGGTCATGAGGAAGGAGGCTCGGCATACGCAAAGGCGGGATCGAGCTTCAGGAGTCCCCCTGGAAATTCTCGAGCATATACCCCCAAAACCAGAATCTGCCTACTTTCTGCTTTGTGCTTTCACCTACACCTCTGACTTTACGGGGGGCTGTCCCCCACTACCTCTCTGAAAAGAGTTAGCTTACAGCTCCAGTTAATAATTCCTGGGTGTGACAGTGTTTAACCTACAAACTCCTTTGGAAATCCTCTAGCCTGCCTGAATAGGTTTTTCCGGCCTCATGTGATTGTTCAGAGCCTCCCAACTGTGAGAGGCAGGAGATGTTCTAAACTGTCTAAACACAGATTCTTTTGAGTAGTTAAAAGATTGATTAGAAATTGTATTGGTGAAGGGATTTTCACTTGTTGGGCCAATGTTTGCTGCTAAGTTTCCATATCCCTTACCTGCTGTGTCCCTGGCAGTGTATTGGTTAATATAATTGGTGTAAATAGTAGCTTTAATGTTTGTAACCTGGGACCCTTGAGTTAATTCTTTTTGTAGCCCACCACACCTTTGCGCTGTACGAATGCAACTTTATCTAATGCTTTTGGAGGGTGGCTCCTGACCAATCACCTTTAGAGAAAAATAAGTTTTCTGAAGAAAAGGTCTTAAAATGTTAACAGGCCTCCGGGCCAGAAGATGATGCAAATCACCTAAACTTTTGCATATGATAAGTTTGCAGGAAGAAAGCCTGGCTTGCTGCATGACTCTACCCCTTCCCCCATTATCCTCTATGCATAACTTAAGGTATAAAAACTACTTTGGAAAATAAAGTGCGGGCCTTGTTCACCGAAACTTGGTCTCACCATGTCGTTCTTTCTCTTACCTTCTGGCTGAATTATTCAGCCTCTTTTCTCCACTGAATTTCCTCACTGAGCTATCCTTATTTCAGCCTCTTTTCTTCACTGAATTTTCCTACTGAGCTATCCTCATTCTATTACTCTTTATATCCTTAATTAACATTTAATTAAGCAATTGTTTCCTGATCTTCGCCTACGCCGTCTCTCCTTCGAATACCCTGGTTCAGCCGGGGCTGGTCCCCGGCACACTGTATAATTGTAAGGGATTTCATTTAGGTCATACCTGAATGGTCTAGCGGTTTTCCCTACTTTCTTCAATTTAAGTCTGAATTTTGCAATAAGGAGTTCATGATCTGAGCTACAGTCAGCTCCCGGTCTTGTTTTTGCTAACTGTATAGAGATTCTCCATATTTGGCTGTAAGGAATATATATATATATATATATAAGTGCTTGGTATATATCAAATCATTTAACCATCACAGTCATTCTATGAGGTCAGTACTTTTGTTATCTTCCCATTTCATAGGTGAGGAAACTGAGACTCAGAGTGGTAAAGCCACTTGAACCAGATCACACTCAAGTGGGCATGTGAACCCAGGTCCAGCCATACCCTGTGGCAACATGCTGCCCCTATATTGTCACTAAATAATACAGAGATTGGGGTGGGTGGCCCTGAATGGCTGGTCCAGTGAGATGGAGGGGCTGAGCTCAGAGCTGGGGTGACCTGTGTGATCCAAGAGACTCCTTAGAGGTGGTGCACTGTGCTCAGGGCTAAAAAGCCTGGCTGGATCAGGAGCACAGAGGCTGTGCTCAGAGCTGCCAAGACAGTGTTGGGAATGTGGAGCTCTGTGCCCCTGAGTAGAGGCTGCGAGGGGCCAGACGATGAGTCCAGGGGCAGGTTTCACTCCGGGGGACACAGCCTGGGTCTTTGGGGATAACGCATGTGGCCAGACAATGCTGAAACCCAGCTGCAGGCTCGGATGATTCTGGGTATCATTTGTTATTACGTTAACTAGTTTCTGTCTCTTTTGTTAGGAAGTTGCCTGTTTCCTCATATTTCATTCTTATTGTTTTGTCAGCTTGATGTTTTAGACTCTGTAATTAGGGGAAGAGTTGAGACTTTTCTTCTCTGCCATTACTCAGTTCTAGGGACTTGTTCTGCCTCATTATTAACAAGTGATATTTTTTCATGAACTTTCATTGATATCCAGATAGAAATATTTCTGAATGCTTTTAAAAAGTGAGATTCCTGTTTCATGCATCTTAGCATCAGGTTGGAACATTTTGACCTGTTTTACTGTAAAAACAACATCAGTGCCTCACTGGGGACATCTGTGCACACCCTTGCGGGGTCCTAACTGAAGACATGTGAGCTGACACATAAGCCGACACGTGAGAAGACCAGCCACAGTGGTTTCTCCGCAAACACCAGCACCTCCCTGTCCTCGAGTGGACCCCTTGCTGGGTGTAGGGAGCATGCAGGCTGACCAGGGTGAGTCAGCAGTGCCCTAGAGAGCGTCTCCTTACTTCCTTCATGTGTTACCACTGTCAGCAAACATTCACTGAGCACCACTGTGTGCTGGGCCCTGGGCTACGCTCTGGACCCAGAGAATGTTCTGAATGTGAATTGGTCTTGACCCTCCCTTCCTGAGGGCTTCCCTGGTGTCTCAGATGGTAAAGAATCTGTTTGCAACATGGGAGAACCGGGTTTGATCCCTGGGTCGGAAAGATCCCTGAAGAAGGGAATGGTAACTGACTCCAGTATTCTTTCCTGGAAAATCCCATGGACAGACGAGCCTGGTGGGCTGCAGTTCATGGGGTCACAAAGAGTTGGACATGACTAAGTGACTGACACCACTCAGTACTCCCTTCCAGGCCCCTTCAGTGGTTTCTCTTTGACCCTAGGATCAAGTGCAGGCTCCTCCCTGTGGCCAGCAGGCCTGTGTGGTCCGGCTCCATCCCCCCTTCTCTATCTCCCTCCCCTCCCTCTGCTCTGCTGTTTCTCCCCAAGGCCCTTCCTGCCACAGGAACTTTGCACATGCAGCTCTTCCACCTCGAATGCCTTTTCCTGCCCTCCCTTCACTCGGCTGGTCTCTCTCACCTCTGAGTCTCAGATGACCATCCGACTATGACCAGTCCACCCCACCTGCAGACTTGGTTCCCCTCCCCCGGCCTCCTCTCCCCACCCCCAGTGTTCCCCCTGCTCCACTCAATTCTTTTCCGGGTGCTCACTGGTACCAGCTGTCTCCTGCACTAGTCTGTGAGCTCCGGGAGGGCAGGGGCTGCTCCCTGGATACTCCCAGCGCCCGGCACAGGCCCAGCACAGACTCTGTCCAGGGGCTTCTTTGTTGAAGGGATGATAAACAGAGAGGTACCTGGATCCCAGAGGTTCTCGGGTGTTCTGCATATTTTTATGGGATGTGTCCTGGACCTGTCTGGTCCAGGTCTGGGCAGTCAGAGCCCAAGGAGCCGGCCTCCTGGACTCCAGGAAGGGCACTCCAGACCTGTGATGGGTGGCATGGAGTGACTTATCCCACAGGGACCAGCATCCATGAGGGCCTGGGAGCAGGGGGGATCTTCTCGGGTGACCTGGTTCCAGCGGTGGCGTCACTTGAGGGGCCTGGGCTACACTGCGGTAACCGATGGCCGCAGCATGCCCAACTCAAGAGGAGGCCCCCAGCTGCGCTACCATGCCCAGGGCAGGTGACCCGCTCTGCTCCCCACAGTCGCTCTGGGCTGACGCAGCTTCACCTCCATGTGGGCTTTCTGAGCTCACTGCACAAATTGTGCGCTGGCTCTTAATGCTCCCTCCTGCAAGTGGCAGATGCCTCCGCCTCTCATGTCTCATTGGCCAGAGCAAGTCACAGTCCACGTCTGCCTTCAAAGGGGTGGGAAAGTCAACCTCAAATCAGGGGTGAGGGAGCTGGAGATAACGGGGAACAGGGCCAAGGACTCTACGCTTATCCCCTGATGGGCCGAGAGCCCCTGGAGCTTGGAGCTTGGAGCAGCTGGAAGCAAATGCCCTTCAGCTCAGCTCAGCAAGTGCTTTGTGCCTCCCCTGCACCAGAGATGGGACCCAGAGATGGCAAGGACACAGTCCAGGAGAATGGGTCAGACATGTGCAAGATACCCACCAATCCAGCGTGGTGGGTGCAAACCTTGGGCCCTTGTCCTCCGGCCCAGGGCGTTGATGATGGGGGGTCCACACACTCCAGCTCAGCAGCAGAGCCCTCCATGAGGCAGCCCTCCCTCCTCACCTCATCTCTGTCCCCAACTCCCCACAACAGGGTCTCCTTGGCCCTGGGCTGGGGTCCACTGTGACCTTTCCTGCTCTGCCCTCTACCACATGAATTCAGAAAGTATCTTCAGGGGTAATTTTGCTCCCCAGGGGACATTTGTCAAGGTCTGGAGACATTTTTGATTGTGATGCTGGAATGCTGGGGGTTGGTACCCATCTGGTGGGTAGAGGTCAGGGATGCTGCTGAATGCACGCAACAGGCCCCACAACAAAGAGGAACCAGCCCCAAATATCAGTAGTGCTGCTCTGGAGAAGCCCACAGGACTCGTGGAGAATGAGGCTCAGAGAGGGGCAGTGAGCTGCCCCAAGTCACACAGCATAGAGGCGGCAGGTCTAAGATGACAGCTGGATCCCCTGACTCCGGCTTATCCGGCCGGGGGATCAGCATCAGTGCCAAGTGGTCTCTATTGTCTCTGGCCTGGCATTTCATTTCTTTCAAAAAGAATTCCAATTTCAGGAACATTTTTGTCAGTATTTTTATTCTCCCTTATCTTTCACTGTGCTTTCTCTCTGGGTAATCCAAGGCTTGCAGGCAGCTGAGTACGATGTGAACATTCCAATGAAAGGCAATAGAAAATAATTGAGTGTATTTCTTTCATGTCTGAGCAGCAGATTAATCTGCCTCACACATTTCTGTTTTCTCTTTACTCCCATCACTTGTGGTCTGAGATTTCCCTTCCCTTCTCAACATCTCTGGGATTCTAGTAGTTTTATGGCACCTGCTCATCAGAGATCTGTGAAAGAGTCCAACACCATAGTCTGTGTCCCTGTGACGGCTGACAGAGTTCCTGAGGAGAGGGACACTCTCAGTGTCTGTGTGGTCTGGGAGGGGTCTCCACCGATGACAGGAAGGGTCGGGGATCCATGATTGGGACTGGAAGGATTTCCAGAGGACCAGAGACCCTCCTGGGCAGACCCAGTCTCAGTGCAGCTGTTATGGGTGATTCTGTGCTCAGTGAGTGCAGGACCGACAGGGACACCCTGGACCTGACTGTGAATTGTGGGCTCTGCTTAGGAGAAGAGTGGGACGCATCGAGCTGGTCCCACAGTCTTGGAGCAGAACCCTAAGGTGGAGAACATGAAAGACCAGGTCCTGCAGCTTCCTGTCAGCTGTGGGGAGCAGGTGTGTTTCTATCCTGAGAGCTCTGGGGAAGCCCTTGAGTGTTCTAAGCAAGGGGAGCCCAAGAAGACTTCCGGGGTGAACTGCTTTCTTGGATGGTGGTCAGGAAAGGATGATGGGGTGGGAGGTTGGGAGGAGGCTACAGAAAGGTTCAGATGGGATATGATGGGGTAAGAAGAAGTGGAATTGGAGGGAGAGATCCTGTTGCCTCCGTGGACATTTATTCATCTTGGTATGTTTCATAATAATTTCCGAATGCTCAGTCACTCCACGGATGGTCAGGGGTGAATTGGCTCATGGGAGGTAAGCAGGCTGGTAGGAGCTGAACAGTTGATACGGAGCGAAAGGCTGATTGCAGGTGAGCGGGCTGTGGGAGGTGTGCTTTCTGGCAGGAAATGGCCGGTTGTCCAGGGAATCCTGGAACTCATGATTGATCCAGGGAGAGGCTTGGGTTGGCTTGGCAGGAGCTCAGACCTTCCCTGAATGAGGAAGGTGTGGTCCTGGTTTCATGATGCTCATCTTTGCAGCTGGCACCCAGCCTGGTTCTGGACATATGAAAGTCACACAGGAACCCTCAATGCAATGTGGTGGAAAGATTTTAGAATTTAGAGTCACACAGACCAGGGTGGTCGAATCCCGCCTTGGCCACTCACTGTGTGGTCTTGGGTAGACATTGTAGATACTTGCCAACTGTTGTGTCCTTGCTCTCCAAGCACCATGGTGAGAAGGTGGCTGACCATCAGAATGGTCGGTTTGTCTGTCCCTAAAGGAAATGGTGAGAAAGGCGAAATGCCTGGGAGTGGCATGAGGGAAAATCATGAATTTTTGCCATCAGTCAGACTAGGTTTGTGTCCTGATCGGGCCTCTTGCAGCTGTGTGACTTTTCACATTGCTTTACTTTCTGAGCCTCAGTGTGCTCATCTGTAAAATGGGCCTAGTAGTAGAATCTATAAAAGAACCAATAGAATAAATGAGAAAAAGCACAGGGAGAGCTCAGCTCAGGGCCTGGCAAGGGGGCCTCAGAGCGTTGGTTTATTGTTACATTGACCTGTGTGCTGGAGTCAGGGCAGATGGAGTGGGAAGAGGGAGTGAGGAAGGGCTAGAGGGGGGACTGGACACTGCTCACAGGTGAGGACAGGCTCCCATTCACTCCTCACTGCCACTCAGAGGGAGAGGCCAGTGGTGGCCTATTTTCCAGAGGAGGAAACAGGCTCAGCCAAGTTAAGGGCAAAGTCCCAGAGCTGGTAACTGGCTACAACCAGGACAGAGAACCTGGGTTTGCTTGACTCTGAGGTCCCTGTAACAACCCTCGGGTCTGGGGACCAGGGTCCCCTCAAGCATCCCTGACTGTTTATCCAGATGGTCATTAGCAGGAGTGATAGTTTATGCAAAGCTAATTAGTCCTCATTGGCAACTGATAAGGAGCAGAGTTTGTCAACTGCAGCTTGGGTTTCCTCCTCGCTTTTCCCCTAGGACCCCATGGGGCCTCAGCAGAAGGGGACCAGGACTCCCAGCCCATTGGTCAGAGGCCAGCTCTGGTGACCAGTGTGGCCCAGCCCTCCCCACGCCCCTCCTGACCCCTCCCCCTGCGTGCTGGGCCCTCAGCGCTGCTCCTGGGAGTCCCCTGGGCCCTCAGGTTCTCAGACCTACATTTACTCCACCTTTTCCCCACTCCCTCTCCCCCCGGCCTCTCTCTTGCCTGCTCTTGTCCCCGTGGATACCTAGCAGCTCTCCAGGGACCATCTGCCTCCAGGTTCTCCACTTTCAGTTCCCGTCCCTCACAGAGCTATGCTGGGGAGTGGGTGCCTTGGGGACAGGATCCTGTGTCTTTACTGGCCTCCCCTCTCACCAGTGCATGGAAGTAAGAAGAAAAGGGAAGAAAGAGGCTGAAACAGTCTCGGGATGAAACATAATGTGTCAAATGGCTAACAGTGCTCTCATGGTGAAATGTATTTTGTTTAATACCTTGATCTCTTGTCTGCTGGAAAAATGAATTCTGTCAAATCTCTTGAAGCCAAATGTCAAAAGAGAGCATTTCGGGGGAGACAGATCTCTTACTCTGATGGCAAAATTCATTTGAAATCACTCTCTAACCCAGTCTCCTGGCAAAACCTGGAGCTGAAATTTTAGAGCCTGTTCACCCTAAATGGTTTTCCTCACTTCTCCTGCCTCCTCGCCTCCTGTCCCGTCCTTTGTCTCTTACAAAATAATGGTGCAAAGAATTGCCGCTGAAGTAATGATAATCATTTGGTTGCTCGCAACCATTTCTAGGGAGAAAATGGCAGAGCACAAAGCCCATCTCTCTGGCTTGGGGAAGGAGGCGCTGGCTGTCGAAGGCTCCAGGAGCCCAGGGGAGTGACTGTGCACGGGGTGGGCAGGGTTGCAGAGAAGACTTCAGGATGGAGCGGCTGGGGATGCCTGGGAGCACAGAGGCCTCATTCCTGCTGGGCAAAGGGGCTGCTGCTTTTTCTCTAATCCCTGCTCTGCACGCTGCACCTCTCCCATCTCCCCTCTGTGCCCCTCCCAGAACTTAACCCTGCATTTGGGCCCAGCACTTTTCAATTTACCAAGTGCTTCATTTATTCGTTTGTTCACGCATTCGTTCGTATTATTGACACTGTGGTAACTGGAGTTGCATGATCTGAGTGAAGGTCTGGGGTTACAGAGACCTGGGAGACACAGCCTCTGCCTCCAGGATTCCCCGGTCTGATGGGGGAGGAGGGTACAGTCAAATGCTCATGACTTTGATAAGAAATGTGTGCTAAGCACATAGGCGGTGCTTCCGTCAGTTGGAATGTTTGGGGAAATGTGTAACGGGAATCCAACAACAGTGGCTCAAACAATTACGACAAGAATACCAGATCTTTAGGAGCAAGGCTTGGCCTCTATGGTCCGTGGGCCACTTTGGCCCAGCTGTCTCTTTTTGCGTGACCCTTGGACTAAGGGTGGTTTTTAACAGATGAACATTTGCAATCAATTTGATAACATAGGAAACTAACTTTGATCTGCAAGTAAGTAAAATGTGTTTCCCATGGTAGAAAAAAACCAAAACCATTATTCTCATTGATAAATCTGCTATACAAATTGCACTTTATTGTATTTTAAATTTCATCAATCAAATATATGTGGAAATTTATTTTCTCTCTTGTTAAACAAATACTTGCATAACTTCATTGATTTTTCCTCTTGATTTTGTCTAAGCCTAAATTATTTACTATCTTTCCCTTTACAGAAAGTATTTGCTGATTTTTTTCAAAGGAAGTGGTCTCAGCTTGGTCAGATGCTTAGAGATGTCAACAGAGACCCTCTTCCTCTTTATCATCCTTGGCTGTATCGGCTTTGCATTCTTAGCTTTTGGCTTCATGGTAATAGGATGGCTGCCACAGCTCCAAACAGCATGTCTCACACTACAGCGTTCAAATTGAGAAGAAAGGAATGGAGTGAGGCAGAAAATGCATTTCCTAGAAGTCCCTCTACCAGTATATTTTCCCTCACACCTCAGTAGCCAGATCTAGGTCACACTCCCACCCCTAAAACAATGTCTGGAGAAGGGGTTGGGGTGCCAGGAGTGGCTTTACCCCTGGGGAGGCCCACCAAATCTGAGTCTGCTGCCGCAGGACAAACACAGGGCTCTGAGAGTGAAGGGAGGAGTGGTGGGGTGCTGGGCGGGCGGCCACGAGTGTCCACCACCTTCTCATCAGTGCTCATTACTGAGTGTCCTGGGCTGTGTGAGGTGGTGGCCCAGCCCAGGCCCTGGGGCAGAAAGCCCTGCTCTGAGCCTCTGCCCACTTCGGGCTGTTTGATTAGGAGGTGCTTGATCTGCCTGAGGCATAGCCTTCCCCCACTCCCGCCCGTGGAGAGGGGGCTGGGATAGCACCTGCAGTAGGGCTCTAGTGAGGGGTAAGTGGGGGTCATGTGTGTAGACGCCTGACCCACGCGCCTGACTCCGTGTCAGCAGCTGGGAGTCATCGCGGCAAGTAGTCCCATCTGGGAAATAGGCCATGCGCCTCCTCTGTCTCAGTCCTGGGGTGACAGCAGCAGGAGCATCAGTTCACACAAGTGAGCACTTCCTGTGTGTGCCGGGCGCCCTTCACTTGCGTGTGCTCCCTTCATCCTCACGGCCAGTCCATGAGGAGGGAGTTGCTTTCATCCTGATTTTACAGCCAAGGAAACTGAGGCTCAGGGGTGACCCAGGTAAGTGACAGTAGACGGAGCTCCAGCTCTGACCCCCTTCAGGGCCCTGGGTGGGACCACAGGCAGGTGCTCAGGTAACCCCTCCCATGTTCCATGTCTACAGGACACAAGACTATGAGGCTGGAGTCCCTGTGTCTTGGTTGGGAATTGGCAACTTGAATTCTCGGGAAAACAATGTACACTTATGCAGAACGTTAAGCATATGCTAATGATGGATAATTACCATCCATATTTATAGATGGATCAAAATGTGCAAAACCACTCTGACAATTACACACCTACAGCATATCACAGTTAATAACTGCACACCAGGCTCCTGGCCAGCACCGTGATGCCAGCTTGGACACCAAGTGTGAAATAAAACTGCCACCCAGCTCTGTGTGTGTGTGGAGGCCTGGCTGTCACCCCTGCTGGTGCCCTGCTCAGACCTGTGCCCATCCCAATTGTTTGCAGCCTTCCTAGTCCTCCTGGGTCCCAGAGAGATGGCCCGGTCCGTGGGGGACTCCTGGGCAGAGGAAGCAGTACTGTGAGGGCCCAGGGGGAAGAGGCCCGATGACTTGGAGGACCTGTGACTCACTCTGGCTGGGGCAGTGTGAGGGCCGTCCAGTAAGGCTAGCTGCATTAAAGAGGGGCAAGGAGCAGCTTCCCTCTGCAAGGGGGCTCAGGGAATGAATGAAGCCTCAACTCCCAGACTCTGGTAAGAGGTTGAAAACTGGGTGCTGGCCCCCGAAATCAGTGGCAGAGCCAAGGCTTAAATCCAGGCCCATCCCCTTGGCATTACAATGTTGCACGTTTATTTATGTCCAACGACTTTAACTGATCATTTCACTTTAATATAGTCTGATGTAACATTCAATGGCAGCCTCTGGGACTATGAAATGGCCCACAGGCAGGACAGGCAGCCAGCTCCCTGACCTGAGTCTCCCGGAGGCTTCAAGTCACCCCTTTTCTCCTTTTAAATCCCATCCAAACCATCCCAGGCCTCTCCCTTCTCAGGGGTCACTCAGACTTTCTGAGTTTATGACTATCACAAAATGTTATCAGGCATGACCATGACAATTAGAACAACTGTGTTGGGCTAGAAACTCCCGACAGATTTAGGATCCGCAGTCACGCCCCCAGAGCTGAGGCGGCAGCCGGCCACCCGGGCTGTGTTGGACAGGCTCCACCCGGTGGACGGCTCGGCCACAGCCACAGTGCCCTTGCCCCTCTTGAGCGATGGGGCCCGAGCCACCGCAGTCCTGGTAGGGAGCCCACCCAGGCCCTGGGTACATTGGCGTTTTGGGTTCCAGGCTCGTCTCTTCCCTACTCTGTGCCTCTAGCTCTCTCTCCCGTTCTGCTCTCGGAACAGCATCTCACATTTGGTCTCTGGAGCTTCTTCCGGGGAGTGTTCCTGCATCTGATTTCAAACCCTGATGGAGGAGGCTCAGTCCTTGTGGATGGTCCTGACCACAGGCTTCGGCCAAACCTGGTTTCAAGTCTGGGTTCTATTACTTCTTGGTTGGGAGACCTTGAGAAACTTGCTTAATCTCTCTGAGCTCCGTGCCATCATGTGTGAGAGACGCCTCGTGTCTGACTCTTCATGACCCATGGACTGGAGCCCACCAGGCTCGTCTGTCCATGGGTGTTCCCAGGCAAGAATACTGGAGTAGGCTGCCATTTCCTTCTCTAGAGGATCTTCCCAACCCAGGGATGGAACCCCGCGTCTCCTGCATTGTAGGTGGATTCTTTACCACTTGAGCCACCAGGGAAGACGGCAGCCTTAAGGGATATTATATGTCATACGTACTATGACAGTACAGTCAGGCTCGGCAATCGCTGTAAGCACTCCGTGGGTGAGGGCTGATATTACTACTGCTTTGCCATTACTGTGTCAGGGCTGGTGGTTTCTTTGGCCACAGGTGCACTGAGTGTGGCCACTTCTTCCTGCACCTGGAAGGCCTTGGCCCTGCTTGGGCTTCTCATCACTGGAGCAGTGAGAAGAGCAGCACAGATCTGCCTTCAGCTTCAGCCTCCGCAGCCTCCTTTGCTGCGTGACTTGGACAAGTGGCTTAACCTCCGTGAGCCTCATCAGTTTCCCCCTTTGTAAAATGGGCACAATCACTCTGACCATATAGGATTATTATGAGGATTCTGTGAGGAGGGAGTGTCTCTTGGAGGCAGATTCCTGGGCTCAAATCACGTGAGGGTATGACTTTGAGCAAATTCCTCCACCTCCCTGTGCCTCAGATCCTCAGCAGCAAAACATTATCTGCTTTGTAGGAAGCTTTCATTATTTCAGGCTTGAGGGAGGGCTGGCGCTGAGAGGCCTCTAAAGATTTCTCTGCCACCACTGCACTTGGCGATGAGAAACTGAGGCCAAGAAACACTAAATTAAACATTTGAGAAAAGACAGTATATGACCATGCTAAATTATGCAGGACGGACAATTAGAGAACAAAAACGATCAGTAATAAAGGGCTAATTGGGTGGGACAGATGCTCATTGTGCCTGAAGCCGGAGATACAGCCTGGGACAGGACGGCCTCTCCAGGGCCCGCACTCTCGTTAATAACACTGACCTTTCCCCTTAATGTGAGCGATACCTACTTAACACTGAAGTGTCTGGAAAGTGCAAACATTAATATAAAAGAGGTTATCAATCACTAATTGCTCCCCTCCCAAAGACAGTAGTTTCTACTACTAATAACCTTTCTTCTTTCCTTTTTCTATTCCTGTGCAATTATATATTTTCATAGTTGATTTCACAATGGTGTGACAGTCGGGGTAAGCTAGGATATGATGCAATAGCAAGCAACTTTCCAAAACAGTTGAGGCTATTCTCATACATGTCACATGCCCACTGTGATCACAGGGGAGGGCTTTGCTTGCCGCTGGCCCCAGGGACTCAGACTGATGGCAGGGCCACAGTCTCAGGCCCCTTAGGAGGTCAGCATCCCCAAGTGTCACTGTGACAGGGAAGATTGGACCAGAGAATTGAGCTCAGACCCTGAGCTGTCCCTCCTGGAAGTGTCCATCCTCACCTCCATTCATGTTTCTTTGGTCAAAGCAAGTCTCACTAATGCCCCTGTCATGAAGAGTGACGGGGATGTTCTGGCCCCCTGTTGCAGAGGGAGTAGACATCGTGAAGCCCCAGCTGTGCCATCCATGTGGGGCACACCCAGATTTGGGTCTTTCTTACCAGACCCTCCAATTGGACCAGTTTTCTGTCTATATATTCTTAGAAAAAGTCCATTTGATTAATATTCCTACTAAACTCTCACTTTTGAAATGTGAATGGTTTCAATTTTTTGACTATTATAAACTGTGAAAGTGAAAGTGTTATTCACTCAGTCGTGTCCGACTCTTTGCGACCCCATGGATGGAAGCCCACCAGGCTCCTCTGTCCGTGGCATTTCCCAGGCAAGAATACTGGAGTGGGTTGCCATTCCCTTCTCCAGGGGATCTTCCTGACCCAGGGATCAAACCTGCATCTCTTCTGTCTCCTGCATTGGCAGGTGGGTTCTTTACCATCTGAGCCACCAGGGGAGACTACAATTGATATCTTTATTCTTTCTCCAAATTTCTGTTTTGTTAGAAGAGATTCCTAGAAGATGTTGCATGAAATAGAATGAATTTTTAAAAATGAATTGTGCTGGATTTTTATGGAATGCATAATCCTTAAGTCCTGCTATCTCGACCTCCACTTAACCCCGGATCTAGTATCTTCTCTCACTCTCTAGGGTCCCACCCAGTCCCTCTCCACTATTATGCCTGGGCCAGTGCAACGGGCTCCTGCCTGGTCCCCCTGCCTCAGGCCTGGCCCTGTCCTGTCACTCTCCCTGCAGAGCCAGGTGACCCTGTAAGACTCACGCCCCAGAGCTCATGCCTCACTTGGGCATAGCCCACACTGACAGTGGTCCTGGGCCCTGCATGTCCCCCCATCCCTCCAGACTATCCCCCACTAGTAACTCCCTTCAGCCCTCCATCCCTCCTGGATCGCGAGCCCTCATCCTATTCCTGCCTCAAGGCCTGGCCCTTACCCTTGCCTCCGGTTAGACCCTCTTCCCTTGTCTGCCTGGCTCCCTCCCTCTCTCCTTTCCTTTAGTTTTGCCTCAGCGTCACCTGCTCTGGCCTGGCAGCCCAGGGCAGTCGGGCTTCATCCACCTCCTCAGCCTCAGCACCTGCCATACAGAAAGGCCTGTGTGATGGTCCAGCCACACAAGCCTTTCTTCTGACGCTCAAACCTCTGAGCCTTTGCGGATGTTGTTCCCTCTGCCTGGAGTATCTTCCAGGGCATCTCACCTGGCTGACTCTTATGCATCCATCAGTTCTCAGCATAGGACTACTGCTTCCTCCAGGAAGCCCACCTGACCTCCCTCAGACAAGATAGATCCCCTGTGGCCATCATCATGTTATAGCTGATTCTTTGTGTAGTTATTGCTTTAATTTCAATTTCAACTAGAAACTCTGGAAGGCACAGACTGTGTCTACTCTGGTCACCTCAACCCCAGCACTCGGTACAGAGCAGATGCTCACAACACATAGGGGACCCAGCCTGTCTGGGGTCCTGTCCAGGGCAGGGCGCAGAGAGGCAGTAGACCCCTGTGAGGAGAGGGAGAGAAGGACGCTTCAGTGGCAACAAGCCCCGTGGGTGCCAGTAGGTGGACAGTCATGAGTAATCAGGTCACATCCCCTCCTCCTGGGGCCTGTATCACAGGCAACCACGAGGCTGGTGTATTAGGAAGTGAACAGAACTCATCCTTATTTAAAAGAAAATAAATGACTCACTCCCATCATTTTCCTGTGATCACTTTTTGGCCCCACGGCTGCTTTTCTTTTCTCCATCATTCCTCCTCCTCCTGATGCTTTACCACTTTTCTTATTCTTCTCTTTGCCTGGTCACAACACAACAGAACAGGAAAGGAAGGAGCAGAGCTGAAAGTGTAACTGAATAAACCATTTTGTAAATTTCAGGGAATGATGAGAAATTAGAGCAGCATTTATATCAATCACAGCAGGAGATGCAGAGAACATGGCCTGGGGGTGGTCAGGACTGGGACAAACACCCCTCTTTGGTAATGAGGGCAGCATGGGCAGAGGAAGAGGCACGGATGGGGGTCCCAGCTGACCTCTGGCCTTAGTGAGTCCTGTGGGCTCCACTCAGAAACCTCTGCACGTGCAGACAAGTGTGGCAGATATGCACAGCACACACCCAGACACACACAGAGACATGCACTGACACACACACACAAAACAGCCCCCCTTGCGTACATATACACAGGTATGAAAGTGCAAGTGTTAGTCGCTCAGTTGTGTCTGACTCTTTGCGACCCCATGCACCGTAGCCCGCCAGGCTTCTCTGTCCAGGAATTCTCCAGGCAAAAATACTGGAATGGGTTGCCACTCTCTTCTCCAGGGAACCTTCCTGACCTAGGGACTGAACCTGGGTCTCTTGCATTGCAGGCAGATTCTTTATCGTCTGAGCCACCACGGGTATACACCCCACCCACCCCAGTGCCTTCCTCTTAGATTGCTCTCAAGTCACCTGTTTTGTTTGTGCCCACCGCTATGACCTTGTGTGACCTCATTAGCTGTCGCCTGGACCACTGCAATATCCTCCTTGTCTTCTATTACCCTGTCAACAATCATTTATTCATTCCTTCATTTCATGTTGGTGGAGCCCCTCCTGCGTACTAGGAGCTGTCAGGACCCTTGGGAGATAGGTTTCCTGGAGGTCACGTTCCACTCCTGCTTGCTGCCCTCAAGCCCCTGGTCCTCCCAGGGCCCACAGCTGGCACTCAGGGACCGTCTCTCACCACTTCCCCCCAGCCATCTGGGCTCTGGTCGCTCTGTGCATTCTCATTCCTCTGGGTCTTGGCACGTGCTGTTCTGGCTGCTTGGAACACTGTTCCAGTTCCATATCAACTCGCCTAGTCTGCTCCAGTGTCCCCGCCTCAGGAGAGCATCTCTGACTACCCTTGTCCCAGGCTGGCCGCTTCCTCTTCTCTGTGCTCTTCATTGCCCAGCTCTTACCGCATGCGGAGCCTCTGTTCTCAGTGTTGCCTCCTCCCTCAGACTGTGCGCTCCTAGAGGGCAGGGCTGGATCTTGTTTATCTTCAGGGAATAAATCAGAAAGAAGGTGGTTGCCAAGTGTGTCCCTCCCTTTTCCTTGGCTCCTGCTCTCCTACTCTCTGACCCCGAGTCTTCACCCCAGAAATCCTTCCCAGACCCCTGTGCTCAGCTCCCTCTGACATCCCACCCCAATCTGTAAGCTCAGCAGTCAAGGCGTTGCTCAGTGGTGATCCTTACGTTTGGCGATGGGTCTCAGATAAATCTTTTGGACCCAGAGAGGAAATTAATGGCAGAATTTCAGGCAAGACAGGAAGTCAGACGTTTTTCAGTATGGTGAGGAAGTTCTTTCCCAGTTCTGTTCGATCACCAGGTGGAGAAGAAAATGGCAACCCACTCCAGTATTCTCGCCTGGAAAATCCCATGGATGGGGGGAGCCTTGTAGGCTACAGTCCATGGGGTTGCAAAGAGTTGGACATGACTGAGTGACTTCGCCTTAGATCACAGGGGTCTGCTTTACCTTCTTTGGAGCTTGCTGGTTGCAGAGATAATCCCAGTGTGGGTGACTCCTCTGCTCAAAAACTCCAGTTGCCTCCCAGGTGTATTTGCTGGGGTTCGAGGAGTAAAGCCCATGAAAGTTTGGGGCTCCCCTGAGACTGCAGGGGCCCCCCAGGAGTTTCTACCCCTACATTGTCCACACTCAGCCCTCTAGCAAGTTAAGCTGCATGTAAGTGTTCCCGCCAGATTTATGGTGGCAAAGATTCTCTCCTTGACCAAACAGGCCTCCTCTGAACTCTCTTCTCAACTGGGCCCTGGATGGGGGATTTCATTTTTACCCGCGCATCATACAGTTTGCAGTGAGGGTCCTGCCAAGTCAGTTTAATCAGAATCCCCCACCCTCGCCCTCTGATTACCCTTCTTATCTGATTGGGTTCGCATCTTCACTATCCCCAATGTGATGCCTGATCAACCAGGCTGCCTCAGCAAGAATCCTGTTAGATTACTTTAGCCAGAATGTCCTCTAACCCCTGAGGTTTCCTCTTAGAAAATTTCCATCCAATGACCCCCTTATATTGCTCCTTGGCTATAAATTCCTTCTTTTTCTTGTTGGATTTGGGGGTGAGCCAATCTCTCCCTCCCCTACTACAGAATCCCATTCTTGAAGCACCCCCACTTCCTGAATAAAATCTACTTTACTATTTTTTTTTTTTTAGCAAGTGTCATGAGTCATTATTTTTCCTTTAACAATGGGTCCAGTGGGTCTTGCTGTGACCATCTGTATACCCCATCTCTCATGATTTTGCAAGGGGCAGTTTGCCTTGTAATGTCAGTTCTCTGATGAGTCCAAGAACAGTCATGGTTTGCAGTTTTCCAGGTTTTTCTTGTTATAAGGACAGGAGAAGCAACTGGCAGGCTTGAACTGGGAAGTCTATCCAGTTGCATTCAGAATAAATTCAACCTCTGAGCCTCTACCTGCTCCAAACCCTGCCCAACATTGGTGATCACTCTTGGGGTTTGCAGGGTCCAGTAAGTGGCATTTCTGTTTTCCCACTCAAGTCTGGGAGAAACTAAGATCAAGGACACAGTGGTCAGGCTGATCAAATGGAAGAAAAACAAATCAAAATCCTTAAATACTGGTTAAAGTGATTGGAGAACATAGCACAGGTGAGGCAGTAACACAACATCGCACTGACTTGAATATATTCCCCCAAACGGCAGACCTTCTCCACCAGGGGCTGTTTACACGAGGCTGACCATGAGGCTGAAGGCAGGGTGAGGAGGCCCTGCCTGACTGAGAAGTGAGGGAAGGCCATAGCGAGCTCACAGGAAACCCCGGGAAAGACCGTTACCATCGTTCCCCAAATGAGGCACAGGAAGGCCGAACGGATGTGGGCTCCAGCATCTGAAAACCCGAGTTCAAATCCAGCCTCTGAACATTCACTAAGCTATTAGATCTTAAATTATTTAATAAGCTTCTCTGGGGACTCATGAATCGACAATCTGTAAAACGGGGATAATGACACATATCCTGTGGGCTGTTCAGAGATGTTAGTAACGCAAATGGAGTGCTCTAGAATAGTAACTGGCCCGTAACCAAACTGTATTCAATTTTACTGAGTCTAATTGAGCCAACGTCACTGTTCTTTTTATCTTTTTTCCTGACACATAAGAAGCCTGATTTGCCTCAGCCCTTGGCACTTGCCATCTTTCTCTTCAGGAACGTCCTGTCCTACATCTTAGCATCGTGCTCCTTCTCATCATTAAGGTCCTGGCCCACATGCCACCTGTCCAGGGAACCCTTCCCGGCCACCTGAGACGAAGCAGTGTCTGTCCCCCGACCCATGTGTCAGGGTCCTATCGTGTTGCCTTGTTTTATTTTCTCCAGCACGTAACCCCCTCTGAAATTGTCTTATTTACTGATTTCCTTCTTCCTTTCTTCCTTCCTTCACCTTATTCCTTGGAGGTAACTGCACACTTTGCACAAGGCCTGGGAACAGAGTAGGTGCTTAACCTATTCTGGTTGAATGAATAAATGAATGGATTTAGCACGGAAATAGAGCTACTCAAGGAGATTCACTTTGAAGGTTTCCTGTCAGGGGACTGGGAGCCTTGCTAATTCCGGGATTCCACTGGAACCAGTGAACATTTGAGCCTTCAGGGAATAACTGCTTCCTATTACAGAAGGATGAGCTGAGATCCAGTGCAGGTGGCAAGAAAACCCAGCACACACTTGCTTAAATGATCAAAACTAGTGGTGGATTAGGTATCAGGTAAGGATTGATCCAGCATCTCAGTTGTGTGACCAAGGACCCAGTGTTTTCCAAGCCTCTTCTCTGCCTCCAATGCACTGTCTTCATCTTTGATCTAGGTTCTCAGGTGGCTGCAGCATTTAATGGGGGCCAAGTAGTTTCATGAATGCCATTTACTGGAAGACATACCTCTTCCAGCCAGAAAGCAAAAGCCCTGGACTTCTCTGATTGGCTCATGTAAGTGATATGTTTACATTTGAGGTAAACACAGGACTGAACTAGTCCTGTGCTGATTGCCCCTGGTCTGGGCTATGGCTTAAGGAATCTGGGACCAGCTCTGGAGGGGGAGGGTAAAGTCAGGCTGTTACCCAAATGAAGAGGCCTGGAGGGGATGCCAGAGGACAGTCTTGATGTCCCTTCTCCCAGGGAACAGAAGCCACCTGGCCAGGGGTAAGAGGAAGAGGCAACTCTAGAAACCCAGGTCTGAGGGGACAGTGAGCTTGTGAGACTGTGTGAGGCAGAAGGGAGAGGGCACTGTGTGATCGGCCCCCCTCAGATGCCCCTGCCTCAACCATCGCTCCTTCTTTGGAGGGAGATGGCAATGGGGGAGTTGTCTGGACAGGCGCCTGTGAGACATGAAAATCCAAGGCTTGTGTCATCCACTTCATCTCTCATGAGCTGAGAATGAATTCTGCTTTCAGGCTGGAAGGGCCCCCTGCGCTGAGACCTTGCTTTCCCATTGACAGCCCCGTGATGAGGACACTACCTCTCTGGATCCCCCATTGGAAAAGAACTGCCAATCAAGGTCACGTAGATATGGGATCTGGCCTGAAATGCCACATGGCTGATGGGGTGAATGGGAATCGGGGTGTTAAGGGCTGGGGCTGGGGGTGCTGCAGAGACCATGTTCAGAGAAAATCTGCCCCTGAGCAGCTCTGCTCTCTCTTTATGGAGCTAGGCTCTACATCCTTGTTCTCAGGCCTGGTTTTCTGCTTCACAGAGTGGGTCCCTTCTGTTCACCCCATGAGTTAAAACTGGAGGCTCACCCCCACATCTTGCTAGTCCTTCTGGTTTTCCTCACCCTCAGGCACGGTGGTGTCTTCAGCCCGTTCTCCTTCTCCCCACCTCAGGCTCTTCTGTCCATGGAATTGTCCAGGCCAGAATACTGGAGAGGGTAGCCTTTCCCTTCTCCAAGGGATCTTCCCAATCCAGGGATTGAACCCAGGTCTCCTGCATTGCAGGTGGATTCTTTACCACCTGAGCCACCAGGGAAGTCCACCTCAGGCTTCTGTCACCCTGAATTCTAAAAAATCAGTGATATAATTCATGGACATCACATAGAATATTCCAGGTGCTGAGCTGAGTGCTTTATGAGCATCATCACACTCATCCACATGACATATCTGTGATGTGATCATGTGCTATATGCTCCGCCACAGGCTTTGGAGAGAACTGCTAACACAAACTCATTCTCGCCCCCCTGGAGCTTCCGTTTTCCCTGGGGAAAAAACAGTCGTCAGCCAAAGAAAAAAAAAAAAAAATTACAAAAGATTCCAGCTTCTGGTCCAGGCCTTCAGAGAAGATTCTAAATTGAACTGTCATATGACCCGCAATCCCATTAAAAATATCATCCATCTAGGCTCCTTCCTTTCTGCGTCGGTTAGGCACTCACTGTTCCTTCCCAGGTCAAGGTCACATGCCAGAAAGCAAAGAGGGGATTAATTGAGCCCTTTTGCCTGCCAAGACGGTCTCATCTCGTTCTGTCCCCATAACTGTGCACACGAGGTGATCATTACTTTTTCCACGTTTTGAGCAAGGAGGTCAGGGCTCTCAACTTAGGGCGGAGGTCACAAGGCACCTGCTCCGGGTCTCTTGGCCACCCAGCGAGGGCCTGGCGGACAGTGACATCTTTTCTCCACCTCCATCAGAAGAGGTTCTTGCTCTGCTCAGGACACTGTTTCATGATAACAACATAACCATGGCAGCAGCAGAAATGGCACAGTTACATTTCCTTGCAGAGTCCACCACGTGACTGTCAATGTGCAAAGTATTTTGCTTGTATGATGTCATTTCATTTGTACAGGAAATTGGCAAGGCAGGTAGTGACCCCAATTCACACACAAAGCAATGGGTTCGTGGGAATGAGCAAGAAGCCCAAGTGTACCCCGTGAGTCAGGACTTGAACCCCATGTTTGTCTGGTCCTTGACCTAGTGAGTGTGCCATTGATTCAAACAGTGGAGGCGCAGCCATTCATACACAGTGAGAACAGAAGCCAGGAGGCAGGGGAATAAGGACGCTGACTGGGATGGGAGATTGTAAGCCCCTGAGAGCAGATGGGTAGGGCAACTCCCTGGGATCCGACTGCGGCCTTTAGGTCCAGGTGCCCTAAGTTTCCAGGGACATCCCAGAGTCTAAAACACTCCTCTGCCTGACATTTTTCTTTGCTTAAATTACACTGAGTGCTTTTATTTTGTTTGCCAAAAGCCCGGACTCAGACAGCAAAGAAAACTGCTTATTAAAACACACACACACAAAAAAACTGCTTAAAAAAAGCAACAATTCCAACAATGAGTATCTCTTGCTCAGAAAG
Source organism: Bos indicus x Bos taurus (assembly GCF_003369695.1). Taxonomy (NCBI): domain Eukaryota; kingdom Metazoa; phylum Chordata; class Mammalia; order Artiodactyla; family Bovidae; genus Bos; species Bos indicus x Bos taurus. The sequence goes on along the minus strand of NW_020867300.1, from coordinate 9,287 downwards.
CCCTCATCAGATAAGAGGAACAAGGCTTTTGCAACCTAAATGGAAATCAAACCCACAATCTGAGCACACACTTGTTTGACAAGTGATAATTAACTGCTGACAATATAATTTCAGTTTGGATGCAAATGTGTTTTTCATTAGAAAGTAATCAAAGAGATGCCTGTGTCTGGGAGTCCAGCCTCCAACAGGGGGAGCTCAGCTCTTCTGATGAAAGGTTTGGGGACTGGCATTGAGAACCCACTGTTCCTGGCCAGGTGGGCATGGATCCCCAAACCGGCACTGATCTCCAGGACAACTTCCAGAAGGCAGCTCAGTAAGCCCCTGTCACTAAAGATCCTGTACCCTTGGGGCATCTTAGTGATCCTTTGGTCATCTCTGATCCCAAATGTGCCTAGAGCTGCCTTGCAGGGGTTGAGAGCTGGCCCTTTTTCTTAGTCAACTCAACTCCACTGGATCTCAGTTTCCTCATCTGTAACATGGGAATAATAATGATACTTACATCGTGAGCTTATTGTGAGGTTTAAATAAGTTAATACAGGAAACTGTGCCTGGTACGCAGAAATCTCAATAGGTACTAGTAGCTAAGATACATACTCATTAATTCAGATGATAGACTCACAGGTCCCAACACTTTCATAATCATGAGTAACACCAGGTGCAGAGCCAGGCTTTGCTTCCTGGCCTCGAGATCTGACTCCTCTGAGCACAGATCTCTCAGTTCCCTGGTGTAGTGTTGTCACAACTCACTGCTCTGGAACATTCTATACCCTTGAACATCTCCAACTTTTGCACCTGCTGTGTTCTCTGCCTGAGAAGCTTTTCCCTCTACTTTCCACCTAGTGGAATTTAATCTTTGAAGGCCCAACACAAATATCTTCTTCTTGATGACACCTGGAGCCTGGATCTATTTGACCTGACTCTGAACACAGAGTAGGGGCTCTTTATGCACTTATCAGGCTCCCAGTATGTGCTTGGCTTGGCACATCTGGATGCCTGTCTCTCCAGTTAATCTTCATAGCAACACTGTAAGATGATTTATATTATTCCATTTTACGGATGAAGAAACTGAGGCTCAGAGATGAGAAATTATATATAACTGCTCAAAGTTATATATCTAATAAATACCAGAGCCTGGGCTATTGACACAGACCTAAGCTGTGTCCTTTCCACTTTAGCTCATGAATCCACTTGAATCCTTTCCTAAAAATAGCAGGATGTGGTGCTTCCTGAACTCACACTCATATTTGTCACTGATCCAGGCCTCAGACACAAAAGTACGTACTTCTACGCACATAAGCCAGACACACACAGGTTGAGGAACAAAATGCCAAACAGATCTAAGTGGACATTTGCACTTTGCCAAGGATATTAGTAAGCACATCCACTGTATTCCAAATCTGTCCACACCTCAGCCCATGTCAGCTCTCCTGACCCATGTATCTGTCCACACCCCAGCCCATGTGCTCAGTCCTGACCCATGTATCTGTCCACACCCCAGCCCATGTGCTGAGTCCTGACCCATGTATCTGTCCACACCCAGCTCCGCGTGCTGAATCCTGACCTGTATATCTGTCTCCTGAACACTTGGACCAGGATGACCCATGAGATCCTCAGATACAGTGAATCCAGATGGGCTTTGAGTGAGCAAGGCAGGGGATGGACCTAACACAGAGATTGGGCTCCAAATTCTGCCCATGAAAACCTTTTCTCTACAAACTCGAGGGACAATTGACCAAATATAGCAAGAGGGCAAGGGGCATCCCCAGGAGGTAGAAAGAAACTGACAACCAGGTGGCAAGTGTGTGAACTGGTAATCTACTGCCATGTTTCAGGGTTGGGGATGAACAGCCACCAGCTAAGGGATTGGGTTTAATCCTTCCAGGAATAGGAAATGATGTTTTGGGTACAATGCAGAAGCTGCATAAAGCTGTGACCTTCAGGGGGCTGAATCTCAGAGAGAGCATATAAGAGAAAAGAATCCATTCCTGACAACTGGGAAACAATATGGGAGATTGTCAGTTTCTGCCTGGACTTTGAGAGAAATGAGAAATTGCTTGGGTGACTATAGGCCTGTGCTTTGCTTGGGCTTATAGCTTTACTTTATATTGCAGGTATTGTTTGCAAACCCCCAAATGTGAGTAGAAAAGTAAAAAAAAAAATCTCTAAAACAAAAATGATAATTTTTGCAATTAAAAAATTCTCAAACCATGGACTGGATAGTGGATTAGGTAGAACTGTGGAAGAAGTCAGTTATGTGGAGTGTAGACAAGAGGAAATTACCCTGAATGCACACAGAAAGAAATAGAGATTGGAGAAGAGGTTTAGAGATGGGAAAGGAGAGATTGAGAAGTTTCAAAAATTTTTATTAGAAGTTACAGAACATCAAAATAGAATTTGGAAAATTAATACTCAAATCAGTAAGGACCATGACTTCTACAGAATGTCTGAAAGACTTGAATTCATAGTTTCAAGAAGAAATTGAGCAGTGCAAATAAATACATAGAGCTTCCATGTAAAAAGCCTGGAAATGGTCATTCCATGTTTACAATAAGCAGCTGGACAAGTGGAAAATCAACTTTTCTTGGCTCCATCAGAAACAGGTTGCAGAGCAAACTGCTACCCTGAAATCTGGAGACATGTGAATCCAGAAAGTCACAGATAAGACCTGCCTGCCTGTAGCAGAAGCTGCTAGAGTCATAAACAGGTAGGAACACTTAAATGATAATTCTGTCAAATAGCTGGAGACTGAATGTGAAGGTGAGAAACTCCTTGGACCCACAGTCCTGGGGGCACGCAAGGTTTCATGGTGTTTCTCTCCAGGAACTCCACCAGACTGTCATGATGCAACTCCAAGAAGATACACCTTCTTGGTTTGGCAGAAGAAAGAAAGGAAGTAATCTTTGTGAAATACCCAGATCCTCTCCATAACAAAGGCCTACTGTTCAAGAGGAAAGACTTAACTAGAGCCTTTCTCCAGCAGCATGAAGGGAGGGCTTCTTCTCACTGCAGCCTCCGTTAGCCTTCCTTTCACCTAACTGGCACTGGGGGAAGCATATAAGAACGTCACAGGCCGCAGACACAGCTCCACTCAAAGACTGAGGTTTAATTGGAAGATTTAAACACCTCACCTCCCTTATCACCAAACAGGGTTTTCAATACAAATAATAATGGATTAGATTTGAAAGAGCTGCCAAGCAGGACTCTCTCTGGGGTTCAGGGAAGCCTGAAGTCAAGAGGGGGAGGTTAAGACAAGGATACCAGAGGAATTTTAAGCCCTCGACACCTACAGTTATAGCAAACACTAAATACAACTCAACTCCTTGCCAGACTAACATAAACCCTCACACTAGAGGTCTACTTACTACGTTTCTATTACTCGGTGCAAAATGTCCAGCTTCCAACAACAACAAAAAAAATTACAAGGAATGCCAAAAGGTAAGACGAAAGAAATGAAAAGACAAAGCAAACATCAGAACCTCAGCCAGACATGAAACAGACCTGAATTAAAAGAACTACAACCCAGTAAATTCTGTTCTCATCTATTTACTATACGTTTGCCAAAAGAAATGGAAAAGATTGTTCAGAGCAGCCCTATTCATAAAAACTCCAAACTGGAAACTGCCTATTAAAGGCAGAATGGAAAAATAAAATATAATATTAAACAAACTCAAACCTACGCACCATGAATGAATATTACAATTATATGTTGAGAGAAAAAAGGGCACATAGTATATTATTATATACAGTTAAAAAACAGGCTATTAGAAGTTAGGACAGTGGTTATGGCTGGTGGAGGAGGTATAGTAACTGGAAGGGATTATTAGGGGGCTTGTCAGTTTGTAGTAATGTTTTATGTATACTTTGTGAAAATTCATTAGCTGAAGACTTATGTGGAGAAGGAAATGGCAACCCACTCCAGTATTCTTGCATGGAAAATCCCATGGACAGAGGAGCCTGGGGGGCATCTGTAAAAGGGTCAGACACGACTGAGCACACACTTATGATTTGAACATTCTTCTGTCTGTATATTATGCACCAATACAACATTTGCACTAAAAAAGCAACCCAGAGAAAAGACCTGATTACCCATCAAAGAAAGACAATTAGACTGACAACAGACTTTTCAGCAGCAACCATAGAGACCGGAAACAGTGGGATGATATTTTCAATACCAAGAGAAAGAACTATCAAAAATTATCTAAACTATCTAAATACCCAAAAAGCATTTACACTAGTGTTTAAAATTGAGGAAGATAGTGGTTGAAGTGGGAAACAAAACCTCATCAGTTTTCTCTTAAAACTATTTCCATATTGATGTGGTGATGGTATTCAACTGTATTTTTAAATTTCAATCACTTTTGATAAATGGCAAATTTGAAGAAATAAAAGAATATTTAAAATAAAAAAAGGAGAAAAGATATTTTCAGACAAAGTCTGAGAGATATTACAAGGTTTCTGAGAGACAGATAAATGACACACTTCAGGGAAGACAGTGTTATGAAAAGGAAGGAGCAGATCACAGGTACAGTGCTGAGCAGAGAAACCGTGAGCTCGCATTGATCTTGTCACACAAAAGCATTAACAAGTGAAAGTTGTGTAACTAATTTGTGGTGTAAAGGAGGGTGGAAACGTAACAGCAAGAATGGAGAAGTGATGAAAATTGATGTATGCAAAGCTCTGTGCATTGTTCAGAGCACAGGGAGAGATATTGATTTACTTTAGACAGTGTTAAGTCAAGTGTGCTTATTAAAATGTAAAGATTAACCAATAAAGAAGATAAATGGAATGAACAATTTCCAAATCAGTAGAGGAAAAATAGACGGTATAAAAGCTTGATTGATATGATGGCAGAAAATGAGCCAAAATGAAAAAAAAAAAAAAAAGGCAGAGGAAATCCTTGTAAGTTGAAAGGACAAAGAAGGCAGAAATCAGACTCTGCCATTCACATCTGATTGTGACTTTGTGCAAACGAGTTAATGGTGAGGGGAGAGTGATGCCCCTTTGCAGCTGTCATGGAGACACGATGAGACTCTGCGGGGCCTGCCCTCAGTGCAGGGGCAGGGGCTGTTCTCCACCTCTTTGCAACCAAGGACTCTGTGTAAGAAATGGATCTTATGGGCAACACAGTGGGGCATCTTCACTTTTCTTTTGATGATAAAGCTTTCTGCAGTCAAGCTTTATTTTATCAGAAGAATAAGAGATTATCAAACTAGCTGTGCAGTCTATCAAGAAGAGTTCCAAAGAGATAAAGAGGCAGGAAGCCTCTCTCCAAGACAACCTTGGCTTTATCTTCATTCTTCACTTAGTTGGTAATAGCAGCAACCATGGTTTGAACGTTTGCCGTGTCCCAGGTGTTGCTGTTTTACCCATGTTCTTTCATTTAAATTTGCCTTTAACTTGTGAAAGAGGCATGACCATCCACTTCAGAATGAGGAGATGGAGGCTGGAAGGTGAAGAAGTAAAATCTGTCCAAGGACATGGCTGAGCTAAGGTCATCCAGGTCTGTCTGACTCTGAAGCCCCCAATTCTCTTGCTTCTTAACTATCCAGAAACCCCCAGTCAACTATTAAAGAATTGACCCTAATCAGGAGTTAGAGCATCATATGGAGCAGCAGACATTTAAAAATGTTCATGTTTAATTATTGATCTTTCTCATAGGAGCCTCCTCTGTCTATTTTTCTTCTCTTTTTAGAACTTCTTCCTCTAAGAGCAATTTGTAATAATCAAGGACAATTTGGAGACTGTAGCAGACTTAAGAAGAGGAGCCCCAGCTACCTGTCTGGTTGCCTGTGTCTTTGGAGGTGTTCTTGGATATCTCAAACCTAATGTGAGCAGGACTGTCTTGATCCTGCTTCAGGGGCAACTGCTAGGGCTCCCCCTGTGAGCCTGGACTTGCTGCGAGAGAGCAGAGGGTGCGGAAGAGTCCAACTGAACAGTTCCTCTGGGCAGAGCCCGTGGAGGTGACCAGCTGTGAAGGTCACTTGGTCAGTGCCCAACTCACTGACACAGAGATGGGAGATAAGTAGGTCATGGAACTTACGGAGGATCCTACAGACAAGATTGCCCAAGGCAACTTGTGACCATTCTCCCTGGCCTACCAAAGACTGCCTCCAGATCCTTGTTCTTCCTGAGCATGGAGATGGGCCCTGCTCAGTGGAGGGATTGCCTGGTTATACAGAGCTGATCTTGCACTCTGCCTCAGAGATCCCCCTCTCCTCAGAATAAAGACCGTATCCTCAGTGTGGGCATCAAGGCCCTATATGACTCATGGGGACTCCCTCTTCTGCTTTATCTTCCTCTGTCTTAAACACACACACACACACACACACACACACACAGACACACACAGACACACACACACACACACCCACGCTACATCCATCAGCTGCTTATGATCCCTACCTCTCACACACACATTCTTGCCATCTTCCCAGAATGCCCCCCTTTCCACCTGTTTGCCAGGCAAGTACCCCATTCTCTTCCTCCATGACTGGGCTTTTGTTTCTGCCATGCCTCTGAACTCAAGTGTCTTTCTCTGTGTCTCTAGAGCATCATGTGTTTAGCCCATCAGAGCACCCACTCTTGGGTGAGGTGTGTTTTAGGATTGCTTTTTCCCCCCAGACAGTGGGCTGCTTGAGGGCACAGAGTAGACACTGAACATCAATTTGCTGAGAGATCGAGTGAATGTGGTGACTCAGTGGCACTGGCCTTCCTCTATTAGTGAGGGTAGAGGCATTCACATCAGTCTCAGTCCAGGACCTGGCCCAGAAAGAGTGCTCAATGAGTGTTCACTGAATGAATCAACAGATTATACAGATCTGCCCATTGCAGACCAGACTTAGCTAGTGATCGTACAATCAGAATCACTGAGTAGCCCTGTAATACTATTCTGAGTCTTCTCCAAGTTAGACTGGTCTTTTCTAGCTCTGATCTTACCCACCCCCAAAGGAACCTCCCCCCCCACCCCACACAACACACACCAGGCCAGTTTCATCAGGTCCCAATTAGAAGAGGCTGCCTGTCACCTAGAGGGGTTAATGAGCAGAGAAACGAGGTGAGTTAGGTGGTGGGTCAAATCAGAGAAAAGGCTCATTAAACTGCAGGTGGGTGCCGATCTATGTCAATTTTAGAAACAGAGAAGACAGTTTAGAATGAGCAAAATAATTAGGAAGTGGGCTTCTGGAAGCGGGAAGAAGGGAAGAAATTCCAGAATGATTGATGATAGAGTGGATAGCCAGCATCCAGTGTCATTGATGGAATATTGGGGACATTCAAGTCCACTGTCAAGGGACCTGTTCTTCCTGACACCCTCTCCTCTAGGTGCTCATGGGGACTCGACAGGTCTCCAGTCTCTGTCCCTGTGGGGGGTCAGATCCACAGGCTGACCTCTCGTCAATACCAGCACTGGGTCAGGGTCAATATGGGGACCCCAACTATACAAAAAAAAAGTCTTAATGACTGGATAACCATGATAGTGTGGTCACTCACCTGGAGTCAGACATTCTGAGTATGAAGCCAAGCAGGCCTTAGGAAGCATTACTACAAACAAAGCTAGTGGATGTGATGGCAATTCCAGCTGAGCTATTTAAATCCTAAAAGATGGTGCAGTCAAAATGCTGCACTCAATATGTCAGCAAATTTGGAAAACTCAGCAGTGGCCACAGGACTGGAAAATGTCAGTTTTCATTCCAATCCCAAAGAAGGGCAGTGCCAAAAATTGTTCAAACTACCAGACAATTGCACTCATTTCACACTTAGTAAGATAATTCTTAAAATCCTTCAAGTTAGGCTTCAGCAGAATGTAATACTAAAACATCCAGATGTACAAGCTGGGTTTAGAAAAGGCAGAGGAAACCGGAGATCAAATTGCCAACATTCGCGGAATCAAAGAGAAAGCAAGAGAATTCCAGAAAAACATCTACTTCTGCTTCATTAACTACACTAAAGCCTTTGACTGTATGGATCACAACAAATTGTGGAAAATTCTTAAAGAGATGGGAATACCAGACCACCGTACCTGTCTCTTGAGAAATGTGTATTTGGGTCAAGAAGCAACAGTTAGAACCTTACTGGAACAACTGACTGGTTCAAAATTGGGATATATTACAGGATTGATTAAATATACAACAAGGCTGTATATTGTCACCCTGTTTTTTACATGAAGATTACATCATGCAAAATGCTGAGCTGATGAATCACAAACTGCAATCGAGATTTCTGGGAGAAATATCAACAACCTCAAGATTGTAGATGATATATTTCTAATGGCAGAAACTGAAGAGGAACTAAAGAGCCTCTTGATGAGGGTGGAAGAGAAGAAAAAAGAGCTGGTTTCACTCAACATTCAGAGAGCTAAGATCATGGATCTGGTCCTATTACTTCATGGGAAATAGATGGGGAGAAAAAATGGAACCAGTGACAGACTTTATTCTTGGGCTCCAAAATCACTGCAGACAGCGACTACAGCCATGAAATTTAAAGATGCTTGCTCCTTGGATGGAAAGCTATGACAAACGTAGTGATAGCATATTAAAAAACAGAGACATCACTTTGCCAACGAAGGTCTGTAGAGTCAAAGCTGTGGTTTTTTAAGTAGTCATGTTGGATGTGAGTTGGACTATAAAGAAGGCTGATCACCAAAAGAAATTGATGCTTTTGAACTGTGGTGTTGTGGAGAAGACTCTTGAGAGTCCCTTGGACAACAAGGACATCAAACCAGTCAATCCTAAAGGAATCAACCCTGAATATTCATTGGAAGGACTGATGCTGAAGCTCCCATACTGTGGCCCTTTGATGTGACGAGCCACCTCATTGAAAAAGACCTGATCTGGGAAAGATTGAGAGCAGGAGGAGAAGGTGCGACCGAGGATGTGATGGTTGGATGGCATCATGGAACTCAATGGACGTGAGTTTGAGCAAACTCCGACAAATAGTGAAGTACAGGGAAGCCTGGTGTACTGCAGTCCGTGGGGTCACACGGGGATGGACATTGACTTAGCAACTGAAACAGCGAACTTTGATCAGCCCTGCATCAGAGCCTGTCGATACTCTGTACACAATCGCATCGGCTTGTTCCCATACATTCGGGCCCAACAGGTCCTAGAGGCAGTGCACAGGGGAGGGGGGAGAGGCTGAGTCCGGGCACAGAATTCAGGTGGAGTCCAGGGAACAAGTTGTCAGCAAATGGGGGGCCATGTGACAAGCTCCATGAGGACACAGTGAGTGGCCTCCTGCTCATCAAACCTCATGGTTCTGAACGGGACTGAAGCGGCTTCTCAAACCTGCAC
>NW_020867299.1:0-38188 GCF_003369695.1 Bos indicus x Bos taurus | reverse complement strand
TGCTGCATCTTTGTCTAGAAACAGAGGAGCAAATATGATGTGAAGAGAATAAAATAATTTTTCTTAATTGTTCACAAAGAAGTAGGAAGTTTCCTATTTTTGAGACTAAAATAAGAAATTGGAAATAACCCACTGCACCATTGTTGGTTCAAAATCTTAGAAGCTTCCCAGGAAAAACGTGAAACTAGCCCCCATACACAGAGGTAGAGGATAAACTGAAGAAAGAAGTGGGCCACTCCAGACTGGTAGATGACAGATTTAATGAGCAAAGGAACTTAAATACAAGGCTTATCTTAAATTGCCATAAGATGAGTAGATCTCCACCCTCTCCCACAAGAATCTTAAAAGTTTATAGAAAGAAATTAACTGGGTCAATCACATATACAGTCTATGTTGTCTCAGCCACACATTGCTTTGTCAAGGCTGAATCTGAAAATGGTTCCCACAATGGAAATGGTGAGCAGAGCAAAAATTCCGAGGAGAAGGGAAATGGGTAAAGGAGCCTCTGATTATTAGAGTCTAGCTTTTGGGCCAACAGAGGTCCTCTACCAACAACCTTTTTTAACAACCAGGTCATCAATATATAGTAATAGGATTAGAATGTATATATTATCTCAAAAGTCTATGTCTAGTTTAAACATGAAATTGTCAATACAATTTTTTAAAGTTCTAAACAAGACTAAAGTCATGTTCTTTAAGGGAACAACATGTTCCCTAAAAGAATGCACTCTGTTAATGACAACTGTGACCTAGTGACTGCCCATATGGAAGAAGAAAACTTTTTTTGATGTGCAGTTCTAGGAGGACCAACCCCACGTCCAAGGAGCGGTGGCTGCGTGGGCCCAGGAGGGCCTAGAGGAGCTATCCCATGTTGAAGGTCAGGAAGGGCGGTGGTGAGGAGATACCCCTCGTCCAAGTAAGGAGCAATGGCTGCACTTTGCTGGAACAGCCGTGAAGAGATACCCCACGTCCAAGGTAAGAGAAACCCAAGTAAGACGGTAAGTGTTGCAAGAGGGCATCAGAGGGCAAACACACACTGAAACCATACTCACAGAAAACTAGTCAATCTAATCACACTAGGACCACAGCCTTGTCTAACTCAATGAAACTAAGCCATGCCCCTGGGGCAACCCAAGATGGGCGGGTCATGGTGGAGAGATCTGACAGAATGTGGTCCACTGGAGAAGGAATGGCAAACCACATCATTATTCTTGCCTTGAGAACCCCATGAACAGGATGAAAAGGCAAAATGATAGGATACTGAAAGAGAAACTCCCCAGGTCAATAGGTGTCCCAATATACTACTGGAGATCAGTGGAGAAATAACTCCAGAAAGAATGAAGGGATGGAGCCAAAGCAAAAAGAATACCCAGCTGTGGATGTGACTGGTGATAGAAGCAAGGTCCGATGCTGTAAAGAGCAATTGCATAGGAACCTGGAATGTCAGGTCCATGAATCAAGGCAAATTGGAAGTGTCAAACAAGAGATGGCAAGAGTGAATGTCGGACATTCTAGGAATAGCGAACTGAAATGGACTGGAATGGGTGAATTCTACTCAGATGACCATTATATCTACTACTGTGGGCAGGAATCCCTCAGAAGAAATGGAGTGGCCATCATGGTCAACAAAAGAGTCTGAAATGCAGTACTTGGATGCAATCTCAAAATGACAGAATGATCTGTTCGTTTCCAAGCCAAAACCATTCGTATCACAGTAATCACAAGCCTATGCCCCAACAGGTAATGCATAAAGAAGCTGAAGTTGAACGGTTTCTGTGAAGACTACAAGACCTTTTTAGAACTAGCACCCAAAAAGATGTCCTTTTCATTATAGGGGACTGGAATGCAAAAGTACGAAGTCAAGAAACACCTCGGAGTAACAGGCAAATTTGGTCTTGGAATACGGAATGAAGCAGGGCAAAAGCTAATAGAGTTTTTGCCAAGAGAACGCACTGGTCATAGCAAACACCTCTTCCAACAACACAAGGAAGACTCTATACATGGACATCACAGATGGTCAACACCGAAATCAGATTGATTATATTCTTTGCAGCCAAAGATGGAGAAGCTCTATACAGTCAGCAAAAACAAGACCAGGAGCTGACTGTGGCTCAGATCATGAACTCCTTATTGCCAAATTCAGACTGAAATTGAAGAAAGTAGGGAAAACCACTAGACCATTCAGGTATGACCTAAATCAAATCCTTATGATTATACAGTGGAAGTGAGAAATAGATTTAAGGGCCTAGATCTGATAGATAGAGTGCCTGATGAACTATGGAATGAGGTTCGTGACATTGTACAGGAGACAGGGATCAAGACCATTCCCATGGAAAAGAAATGCAAAAAAGCAAAATGGCTGTCTGGGGAGGCCTTACAAATAGCTGTGAAAAGAAGAGAAGCGAAAAGCAAAGGAGAAAAGGAAAGATATAAGCATCTGAATGCAGAGTTCCAAAGAATAGCAAGAAGAGATAAGAAAAGCCTTCTTCAGCGATCAATGCAAAGAAATAGAGGAAAACAACAGAATGGGAAAGACTAGAGATCTCTTCAAGAAAATCAGAGATACCAAAGGAACATTTCATGCAAAGATGGGCTCGATAAAGGACAGAAATGGTATGGACCTAACAGAAGCAGAAGATATTAAGAAGAGATGGCAAGAATACACAGAAGAACTGTACAAAAAAGATCTTCACGACCCAGATAATCACGATGGTGTGATCACTCGACCTAGAGCCAGACATCCTGGAATGTGAAGTCAAGTGGCCTTAGAAAGCATCACTACGAACAAAGCTAGTGGAGGTGATGGAATTCCAGTTGAGCTATTCAAATCCTGAAAGATGATGCTGTGAAAGTGCTGCACTCAATATGCAGCAAATTTGGAAAACTCAGCAGTGGCCACAGGACTGGAAAAGGTCAGTTTTCATTCCAATCCCAAAGAAAGGCAATGCCAAAGAATGCTCAAACTACCGCACAATTGCACTCATCTCACACGCTAGTAAAGTAATGCTCAAAATTCTCCAAGCCAGGCTTCAGCAATATGTGAACCGTGAACTTCCTGATGTTCAAGCTGGTTTTAGAAAAGGCAGAGGAACCAGAGATCAAATTGCCAACATCTGCTGGATCATGGAAAAAGCAAGAGAGTTCCAGAAAAACATCTATTTCTGCTTATTGACTATGCCAAAGCCTTTGACTGTGTGGATCACAATAAACTGTGGAAAATTCTGAAAGAGATGGGAATACCAGACCACCTGACCTGCCTCTTGAGAAATTTGTATGCAGGTCAGGAAGCAACAGTTAGAACTGGACATGGAACAACAGACTGGTTCCAAATAGGAAAAGGAGTACGTCAAGGCTGTATATTGTCACCCTGTCTTATTTAACTTATATGCAGAGTACATCATGAGAAACGCTGGACTGGAAGAAACACAAGCTGGAATCAAGATTGCCGGAGAAATATCAATAACCTCAGATATGCAGATGACACCACCCTTATGGCAGAAAGTGAAGAGGAACTAAAAGCCTCTTGATGAAGGTGAAAGTGGAGAGTGAAAAAGTTGGCTTAAAGCTCAACATTCAGAAACGAAGATCATGGCATCCGGTCCCATCACTTCATGGGAAATAGATGGGGAAACAGTGGAAACAGTGTCAGACTTTATTTTTCTGGGCTCCAAAATCACTGCAGATGGTGACTGCAGCCATGAAATTAAAAGACGCTTACTCCTTGGAAGGAAAGTTATGACCAACCTAGATAGCATATTCAAAAGCAGAGACATTACTTTGCCAACAAAGGTCGTCTAGTCAAGGCTATGGTTTTTCCTGTGGTCATGTATGGATGTGAGAGTTGGACTGTGAAGAAGGCTGAGCACCAAAGAATTGATGCTTTTGAACTGTGGTGTTGGAGAAGACTCTTGAGAGTCCCTTGGACTGCAAGGAGATCCAACCAGTCCATTCTGAAGGAGATCAGCCCTGGGATTTCTTTGGAAGGAATGATGCTAAAGCTGAAACTCCAGTACTTTGGCCACCTCATGCGAAGAGTTGACTCATTGGAAAAGACTCTGATGCTGGGAGGGATTGGGGCAAGGAGGAGAAGGGGACGACAGAGGATGAGATGGCTGGATGGCATCACTGACTCGATGGACGTGAGTCTGAGTGAACTCCGGGAGTTGGTGATGGACAGGGAGGCCTGGCGTGCCTGATTCATGGGTCGCAAAGGTCGGACACGACTAAGCGACTGATCTGATCTGATCTGATCTGATCAGTTCAATTCAGTCACTCAGTTGTGTTCCGACTCTTTGCGACCCCATGAATCGCAGCACGCCACGCCTCCCTGTCCACCACCAACTTTGATGTTGCAGCTATACAAATATACAGCTGTTTCTAAATTCAATTGTATGGAAGGATTCTTGACTCTGTCACTTTATGTAACCTTGGGTAAATTATTTAATGCCTCTAAGTTTTAATGTCTTTATTCATACAATGGGATATTGAAGACTCTGAGTTTTTGTTGGTGAGTTTTACAAGTGCTAAATCTTTGGAAAAATCATTTGGGAATTTTCTTTTTTAAGTCATTAAATAAAGAAAATACTTCTTAAATTCTTAAATAGATCTTATCACACAGGAGGTACTCTCTCCATATATATATATATATTAGTTATATAACATTTTTAACTTCATCATCATCATTATGGTTGATCATTTTTTAATTCAGAAGTCACATACTTGGGTCCTTGACTTTGACTAAGTCACTGTTAGCAGGCATAGTCTTTCATGTAACCTTCTAAGGATTCTTATATAACTGGTATCCTCTGAATATTTCTCTGATTCAGCAGAAGTCCATAAAAAGAAACTCCTTCTCGAAGATAGTACTTATAAATAACAAAAGAGAGAAAGTCCCTTTCTTAAATTTGTGCTTGTTCCTCTGTTAGCCAAGCCATTCCCATAGTAATGAAATAAAAATCTTCTAGATGCATATGAGCTTTCCTGGTGGCTCAGCAGTAAAAGGACCCACTTGCCAATGCAGGATACATGGGTTTCATCCCTGGGTCAGGAAGATCCCCTGGAGAGCGAAGTGGCACCTGCTCCAACATTCTTGCCTGAGAAATCCTATGGGCAGAGGAGACTGGCAGGCTGCTGTCCAGAGGGTTGCAGACAGTAGGACAAACTTAGCAAGTAAACAAGATGTATATATGTTAAAAGCAATCTAAGGAAATGAGCTCCCCATTCCTCATAACTGCTGTTTTCATTTTCAGTTTAGGCCAGTGGAAATCAGATTGCAAGAAGGTATTTGAAGACAATGAGAGAAATTTTGAATCATTTGCATTGTGTGCTTTACTTCCAGTTTGCAACATTGCAGTTAATATCAGAAAAACATAAAATTTAGAAAAGAGCAAAAACTTGATTAGAAATGCCTTAGAATAGCATCATTATATGTTATGTTATATATCATTTTGCAACTTATATATTGTATTTTTCTTCTGTAACTACCACACATTTAGGTAATGGGTTTTGAGAAAATAATGATAGTGAAATATTGATATACCACATTTTATTCCCTCTTAAGTATACTATTGATCAGATTCTAGACTATAATTTTTAGCTCTGCTGAGGAATGACAGACACAATCATGAGTTTATTATGGATTATAAAAGGATACTATATAAAATCCTCACTCAAAAATTGTTCCTCAACAATAGATATCTTTTGTGCAAGTACTTAAATAACACTTCCTCATGTCAGTTGTAACCCTCTCATCAAGGTTTTGGGGTCAAGGACTGAAAAATGCAGTGCTAAAAGCTGAAGTCTTATTACTCTGTGAAAGGCTATTGTCATCACTTATATTTTAAAATTGTTTTTAACCCTAAATGAACTGAGCTATATACATCCCCCAAAAATATGTTAGTTGCTCTGCTCTAACATATATGTTAGTTGTCCGACTCTTTGCAACCACATGAACTATAGCCTGCCAGGCTACTCCGTCCAAAAGATATGGGTCAACATTAAAATTTTTGTTTTCCTTACTCAAATTCATATTTTTAGCTTTGGTTTTATAAAATCCAGATAAAGGAATGCACTTATAAATAGTGTGTTATAAAATTATTTTACTTAGATCAAAAAATTATTTTACCTAGATCAAACAGGACCATAAAGCACTAGACAAACTATATTTGGGAATAAAGCAATTCATATTGACTATACTTTAGTGTGCTGAAATTTCAATACTTTTTCTTAGAACTAATGGTAAGATTTCTTTCCTATTACATAATTTTGATTCAGTTTGTATGTTCCCAGTTCTCTCAAATGCTGGTATTTTTAAAAATTTTTATTTATTTTAATTGGAGGCTAATTACTTTACAATATTGTGGTGGTTTTTGCTATACATTGACATGAATCAGCCACAGGTGTACAGCTTAAAAGCTGAGGTGCCTGATGCAAGATAGAAACTCTAGGCTGGGGATGGTGTTTATGGAAAACAAAAATGTATCTCAGCCATTTCTATTTGCTTCAGTGTCATTTGCCCTTGTGAAGAGGTCATCCTGACAGATTTCAGGGTTTACTTTCAGAGGGTTTTGTTCCATTTACTGTATACCTATAGATTCAGCATGTCTCAGGACACATGTGAGGCCAGGAATTTTCTTTTATATATATTATTTATTTGGCCATGCTAGATCTTAGCTTCTGCATGCAGTACCCTCAATCTTTGATGCAGCATGTGGATTCTTATTTGTGGCATGCAGAATCCTTTTTTAGTTGCAGTATGCAAGCTTCCAGTCCCAGTATGTGGGAACCAGTTCCCTGACCAGGGACTGAACTCGGATCCGCTGCATTAGGAGTTTGGAGTCTTAGCCCTGGACCACCAAGGAAGTCCCAAGGATTTTTCTATGTCAACATCTTGAACAAAAACCCTGTATGTTCCAGGTTCTAATACAAATTCCTATGTGGTCTAGGGTCAGTTGATTAAACAGATAATATCTAGTTTTTAAAGTCCTGACAACTTTGACATTTTTTCCTCTCTTGTTAAACTCATTCATGATACCAGAAGCCAAGTTATTTTATGACTAGAAAAAAAATTTTTTTTTAGGTTTGGAGCTGATTATATACAAGTATTTGAGAAATTTAAATAGATTTTCTGTTACAAATGAAGCCAAGGCTTTAAAGACAGTTCCCAGATAACATATAGCAAATTCAGTTCTTTCTTACTGTTATTTTAAATTTATTCTTGCTATGATACTACCGCTCCACAAAAGCCTCTATTTCTTAACACTCACTATGCCCTCTTCCTAGTCAGCATGTGTTTTTCGCTGATCATCAATATTAGAAACAACTCTGGCAAAATGGGGAGATAAAAGCTTATCAGTTTTTAGGCATATATACTTAAAAACTTACCACATTTATTCATTAATGTTGATTATATTTTAGGTCATAAATTACTAACAGGTTATAATTTTTATTTAACATAAATTTTACACCACCCCATCTTACTAAACTAACGAAATAATATATTCAATGCATGTGTGTGTGTGTGTGTGTATATATATGTGTATATATATATATATATTGCAGCTTATTTCCTAAATACTTCATCTTGTAGGAAATTTTCAAAGGAGAGTACATTTTTTCTTGCTAATAATTTGTTATATGGCTAGCTTGATTTTGGCAGATAGTCAGTTTTCTGAAAACACTTTAATCTATAATGATACTAGCACCAAAAAATTTAAATTTCTTATTCGTTGCTTGAAAGCTTTCATCCCTTTAAAAATGAGCACACAGAATCATTCCTTAAAAGAAGGATAATGAATAAGTAGGGACTTTTTATTCTTTAACTTTTGGCATTACCTTAAAGATTGTTTCTATAAAGATTTCAAGATACCATAATATAATAATTGAAGTGAGTGAAGTATAGCTGAATATCCATAACCTAGGCATAGGTTCTCAACGTATAATCAAGTCAATTTTTTAAGAATTTTCTATAGTGAATATGTGTAGTGTTACACGGATATCCATCCATTAGAATGTAGCATACTACTTAAGGCTCTAAAAGATAAATTTGATTCAGAATCAAGTTTGCACTCAAAAAAGATCTTACAGTTACAGATACATGTAAGTATCCAGGGCAAGAATTCTATTCAAAATGTAAGAGAATGCTTAGGGTATATAAAAAGAAGAAGGCAATCAATACAAATTTTTTTAATAGTGCATATTTTGAAGCTCCAATAATTTGGCCACCTAATGCAAAGAGCCCACTCACTGGAAAAGACTCTGATGCTGGGAAAACTGAAATCAAAAGGAGAAGAGGGCGGCAGAGGATGAGATGGTTAGATAGCGTTACTGACTCAATGGACTTTAAGCTCTGGGAGATAGTAGAGGACAGGGAATCCAGATGTACTACAGTCCACGTGGTTGCAAAGAGTAGGACATGACTTAGCAACTGAACAACAACATTAAATTATTGTATTATTGATATATCTTCAGTATTTTTATATACTGTGTAAAAATATTTAACTTGATTCATCTATTATAAAAAATTTGGTAATCACCAACACAGGGAAATCTGCTCAAAATTCAATAATAAACTAAATGGGAAAATAATTTTTTAAAAAATAGATAAATGCATATGCATAAGTGTATCAATTAGCTGTACACCTAAAACTAACACATTGTTAATCTGCTATGCTCCAATATATAATAAACATTCTTAATTAAATAATATACTATAAATTTGGTAATCAGAAGTATAACAAAAGGATACAAAAAGTTGAAAATCATTATCCTAAAGATACAAGTAAGAAGGGAAAATAGTCATCTGAAAAGGCCTTATAAATAACTGAGAAAAGAAGAGACATGGAAGGTAAAGGAGAATGGAAAAGATATACCCATCTGAATGCAGGTTCCAGAGAATAAAAAGGAGAGGTAAGAAAGCCTTCTTAAGTGACCAATGCAAGTAAATAGAAGAGAACAGTAAAATGGGAAAGACTAGCGATCTCTTCAAGAAAATTAAAGATATCAAGGAACGTTTCATGCAAAGATGGGCAAAATAAATGGCAGAAATGGGAAAGACAGAAGCAGAAGAGACTAAGAAGAGGTGGCAAGAATATACAGAAGAACTATAGAAGAAAGGTCTTAATGACATGGATAACCACAAAGATGTGGTCACTCATCTAGAGCCAGACATCCTGGAGTGTGAAGTCAAGTAGACCTTAGGAATCATTACCTTGAACCAAGCTAGTAGACGTGATGGAATTCCAGCTGAGCTATTCCAAATCATCAAAGACGAAGCTGTTAAAATGCTTCACTCAATATGTCAGCAAATTTGAAAACTCAGCAGTGGCCTCAGGACTGAAAAGATCAGTTTTCATTCCAATCCCAAAGCAGGGCAATGCCAAAGAATGTTCAAACTACTGTACAATTGTACTCATTTATACAGTAGCAAGGTAATGCTCAATATCTTTCAAGCTAGGTTTCAGTAGTACATGAACTGAGAACTTCCAGACATACAAACTGGGTTAAGAAAAGGCAGAGGAACCAGAGATCAAATAGCCAACATTCATTGGATCATAGAGAAAGCAAAGGAATTCCAAAAACAAAAACAAAAAACCACTTCAGCTTCACTGACCACACAAAAGCCTTTGACTATGTGGATCACAAAAAACTATGAAAAATTCATAAAGAGATGGGAATACCAGACCACCTTACTGGCCTCTTGACAAATTTGCATGCAGGCAAAGAAGCAACTGTTAGAAATGGATGTGGAACAACAGACTGATTCAAAACTGGGAAAGGAGTAGATCAAGGCTGTATACAGTCATCCTGCTTATTTAACTTATATCCAGAGTACATCATGCAAAATGCCAGGCTGGATGAAACCAGAGATCAAACTGCCAACATTCATGGGATCATAGAGAAAGCAAAGGAATTCCAAAAACAAAAAAATCTAATTCTGCTTCACTGACCACACAAAACCCTTTGACTGTGTGCATCACAACAAACTGTAGAAACTTCATAAAGAGATGGGAATATCAGACCACCTTACCTGCCTCTTGAGCATCATGCAAAATGCCATGCTGGATGAAACAAGCTAGAATGAATGTTACTGGGAGAAGTATCAACAACTTCGGATATGCAAATGATACCACTCTAAAGGGCAAAAATGTAGAGGAACTAAAGAGCCTCCTGAAGAGGGTCAAAAAAGAGAGTGAAAAAGCTGCCTTAAAACTCAACATTCAGAAAACTAAGATCATGGCATCTGGTCCCATTACTTCATGGCAAATAGATGGAGAAAAAGTAGAAACAGTGACAGATTTTATTTTCTTGGGCTCCAAAAAATCTCTGAGGATGGTGACTGTAGCCACAAAATTAAAAGAAACTTACTCCTTGGAAGAAAAGCTCTGACAAACCTAGACTGCATATTACAAAGTAGAGACATCATCTTGCCAACAAAAGTCCATACAGTCAAAGCTACAGGTTTTCCAGTAGTCATGTACAAATGTGACAGCTGGACCATAAAGAAAGCTGAGCAATTGAAAGAACTGATGCTTTCAATTTGTGGTGCTGGAGAAGACTCTTGAGAGTCTCTTGGACAGCAAGGAGATCAAACCAGTCAATCCTAAAGAAAATCAACCCTGAATATTTATTGGAAAGACTAATGCTGACACTCCGATACTTTGGCCACTTGATGCAAAGAGCCAACTCATTGGAAAAGACCCTGATCCTGGGAAATATTGAGGGCAGGAGGAGAAGGGGGTGACAGAGGAGGAGATGGCTAGATGGCATCACCAATGCAATGGACATGAGTTTGAGCAAATTCTGGGAGATAAGGAAGGACAAGGAAGCCTGGTGTGTTGCAGTTCATGGGGTCACAAAGAGTCAGACAGGACTTAGCAATGGAACAACAAATGGGAATTTTTCATATGTGTGTTCATTTACTTCTCTTAAACCTTTGAAATAATAATAAATGTGTACTTCTAAGTGTGGTTTGGAGGTTCCACAGGACTAATAATTTATTATAAGGAAACCATAAACTGGTTTTGGAGTTATTTAGTTTTACTTGCTTATTCCTATGCTGTGAAACAAGATAGAAAATATTTAAAATACATGTGCCAAGTTGTTTTTATTTTTGGATTTAATAGTATCAATATTTTGAAACAATGTATTTTAATATGATATTACATATTAGTCATAAATTTTTAATTTTCCCTCTTCTACTCTATCTACTAAATTCACCCCAGAGCAACTATAATCAAAGTGATTTTAATATAGGAATAATCAGTCTCCAACTGAATATAATCTTTACCATTTCAAATATTTATACATGTGTATTAATAAGCAAAGAATCTAGTGTCACAAACTCATAGGTAGAGGAAAATTATGATTTTTAATTGGAATGCATATCTATGATTATAAAGTTTATTTTATATAATTTATTAACATTTTAGTTAATTTCTTAATTTTCTTAAAATGTAAATGACTTCAAAAACAGTTTCATCTAACCAAAATAATTACATGTGGTTTGAAAAGAAGAACCTTCATCTACATATTTTATGTATTTACCTATTTTCTGTTGATGATGTATACTCTCACAAGAATTTGTACCTGCTCAGAGGCAACTTTCTTCTTAGAAATTCAAGGCTGATTACAATTTTGGAATCATTTAAAATTTCTCAATTAAGTGCTGGTCATTGAAAATCACATTATTAAATATTTTTAACTGCATGTATGGAAAACAATGACAAATTCTAATCATGAGGTTAGGGTAGAGTATGCCTTCGGTACTATTGCTTCTATTAGAAATGTTTTACCGTATATATCATTAGCATATCAAAATGGATAATAGTTTGCTATGACTCAAATTTATTATTTTCTTAAGTCTAATAATAGAATATTTTGGTAAGGAACTATATCTAAGGGATGACATAAAAGTGGTATTTTTATAGCACCTGTAAGTTTTCATAATACATTTCTATTTTTCCTTTGATTTTTCATTAACCTTAAAAATCAGGACTTAAGTTTATCTCATTATTTAGAGAAAATGAATCATAAAAGACCTAACTAAAACAGGGGAACATTGGTAAAATTGCAGTTGTGGCAACCACAGAAATTCACAGTCCAGGTCTTCCTTCAGGACAAACTTGCTGCATGGAATATAGAGAATCAACAGCCTTCACTTGCTCCACCTTCTAGGTTACACTATCCCCTTGGGTAAGGCCACGGCCACGCACCCTGGGTGCTCCCAGCCAGTGACTGAGCCTGGTGGGATTCCTAAAACTGAGCCATCCCTGCCTAATCTGGGACAATTCTAATAGGTAATCTTTGTCCTGGGACTCCTTATTGACCTGGCTGAGACTCTCACCAGGCTGCACTGCAGTCTACGGCTCTTTCTACTCAGTGCTCCTTTCTTCCCTTCATGAACAAATGTCAGACCAAGACTGCAGTCTGCAAGGTCTCTCTGCCTACTTTTGCTCATCCTCTTCTTTATCTTAGGGGGTTTATTTTCTTAAATATATCTCCTTAAGCACAGTCCAATGCTCATATCTGCAATAGATGGTCTGAGATAATACAGTGGCTAATTACCTTCATGGATAGTAGAGAGAGATTCATGCTCATAGGACTACTGGTAACTGAGAAATGTTGTCTAGCTAAAATATGAAATCCTATTATATAAATAGATCACAAGAGTTCTGCTCCTAGGAATGGTAATGAAGCATGTATACATACATGCTCAGTCATGGAAAATTCTTTGCTACCCCATGGACTGTAGCTCACCAGGCTCCTGTCTATGGAATTTTTCAGGTAAGAATACTGGAGCAGGTTGCTATTTCCTTCTCCAGGGGATCTTTCAGGAAGTGAACCCATATCTCCTGGATTGGCAAACAGGTTCTTTACCAACTGGGCCACCAGGGAAGCCCTAAAGAACAGTATTGCATGCTAACCTAATGACAGGAGCAACTAGAAAAATTTGACAAAATTTGAAGAAAAAAAATCTGTTTGATGAATCAGAAAACTCTTAAAATATGGGGAATTTTTAAGGCCAGACCTGGGGAAGAAAAGAATAAAATAATCAAAACATTCTAAGTATTTTTACAATAGAAACATTTCAGAAAGGAACAATGGACCAAAGGTTGGGATATAATCACACAAATAAACTATTTAATTTCAAACTAAACACTACTTATAAAAGACTCAAAAATCAACTTTTGTATCAATGTGTAATAATTATGTGAATTTAAGCAAAGGCTTAACCTCAATTTTCTCATTGTGAAGTGGGTGAAATATTAATATACTACCTCATAAGTGTATTATGATAATTTTGAGATAATATTTCTAGTGCTGACAGTCCAATACATATTAAGCACTAACATTTTGTTAAGATAAGTGAAATTCTCTCTCACAAACACACATACAAATACATTCCCTCGAAAACACTGTTTTATTTAAAGCTCTCATATTTTCACAAAAAAATCATTCTCCCAAATGACTTTTGAGGATCACTCACAAATATTCATCAATATTTATTCTTGGGTAAAAAGTCTAAAATGTAGATACTCTCATAATATTATATGGTATATATTTAGAAACTGATGATGAAATACAGTCTCTGAAGTCTCAGAAATTGTAATTAGTGGAATGCCATAAAAACAAACATTTCAAGTAGTTGCTTATTACTCTGTATGTTAGAATATGCTTTGTTGTGTCACAGAAATTTCGCTATAATGTGATCCATTACTTATGTAAGATGACTTGATTATACTAAACACTATTGATGTTACTCAATTTGGAACTATCTGCTAGAAACCCTAACCCTAATTTGGAAAAAATACTGTGTCATGACTCAGAGGTATATTATGTCAGAGTGGCCTGAATATTTTTAACCATAGCAATGGGTAAAAAAAAAAATTCTATATTTCATCAGTCTTTTTTCTACTGAAAGAATTTATATAATAGTATTGCTTTAACAATGTATTTTTTTCTAAGAATGCACCTATCTAACTGCAGTGGAATAGAAGATGTATAGCACTGTTCAGTTTCAAAATTTTGTAAAATTTCATTAAGTATTTCCACCAATTATCCTATAAGTCAGCACTCATATTTTAATTATGCAAATTATGCATAAAGACACTGAATAATATAAATGTATCAAAATAATGTGAATTTTTAAACAAAAGTGAATGGCTGTAGTGTTTATTCTGTGTTCTACCATTATAAAGTTTCACTGTTTACTGAATAATGATGTTGGACTGTAGTAAACCTTTTTCTCACATAAAAAAGTAATGATTTATGACATTATTAATTGTCTAGATGCCATCTGGACAGATTCACCATTTTATTCTGAAATTAATTTTCAAAAAGTATGCAGAAGTTTCAAAAATCATAATTTATTTCTATCTTCATACCATATTTGGTCAGCTAGCTATTATTTTCTAGCCTGTTGGCACTGACAATTTGGATCAGTTGGTATTTCAAATCACTCAGGCACTTAATAGCTTATAAATGTTTACACGGGGACCAGAATGGAGAAGAAAACAAATTTTGAAGGAAAACATCAGTGTGTACACCAGCCCTGGACAATACCCAGTAATGTTAGCTTCATTTTTTCTTATTAATTTCACTCTCTCTGTAGTTGAAGCCAATTCTTCCGATAGCCTTCCTTTCCATACTAACCTAGTCTTTGCAAAATAAAATCTTTGATATTGTGTATCTTTGTGGAGGAAATCAAAACTATTCAGATATAAAATTTCTCATAGATTGCTATAATTTATTCAGTCCTCCCTGTCCAGAGGGTTGCCTCCTATACTGACTCTAAGCACAGCCATGCAGATCACTTTGGTTAATAGTGAAGAAGCAAATGTAGCACAAGCAGAAAGAAGAAAACTGCATCTTCACTGAGACATTCCCTATCTTAGTGCTATTGAAATAAGCAATCTAGTTTATATATATTAAAAAAAAAAAAAAGCCTAGAGTAGCCTGTCACCTGATAAAACACAATGATCACATCACCCCTGTAACTCCAACTAGTATGTAGCAAGTTTCCAGGCATAAGAATGAGCCACCCTAGACCAACCAGTCCTAGATGACCTCCTGATGTCTAGACAAGACGGACTTGAGGTCAGCAAAGCATACCCTACATCAGCAAAAGTGTCTAATCGACACAGACATCTGTGGGAAGTAATAAATGGCAGTTGTTTAAAAACTAGATTTGTGAGTGATCTGCTGTAGAGCTAAAGGTGATTAATACAACATAGTTTCTATGGTGACTCATAAAATCTCTCACTCATTGGGCCTGTTTTCAAATTTTCAAAGCAAACATTGCCTAATACATTTTTATGATGGGGATCAATATTTTGGGGAATGAAAAAACAAACAAAATAAAATTTATGTTTTAAGTAGAAGCAACTAAGGTCTCTTTTTGTGGGGTGAAGAGGTAAGAAAATGCATTGGAAATCCATGTAGAGTCTTTTGCTAAGATTTCTGGAAGCCAGAAGGAAATTTTGTTATCTTGTTTTTAATGGACATCAAAGGTTACTATAATAATACAAATTCAGTTCAATTCAGTTCAGTAGCTCAGTTGTGTCCAACTCTTTGTGATCCCATGAATTATAGCATTCCAGGCCTCCCTGTCCATCACTAACTCCCGGAGTTCACCCAAACTCATGTCTATCGAGTTGGTGATGCCATCCAGCCATCTCATCCTCTGTCGTCCCCTTCTCCTCCTGCCCCCAATCCCTCCCAGAATCAGGGTCTTTTCCAATGAGTCAACTCTTCACATGAGGTGGCCAAAGTATTGGAGTTTCAGCTTTACCATCAGTCCTTCCAATGAACACCTAGGACTGATCTCCTTTAGGATGAACTGGTTTGATCTCCTTGCAGTCCAAGGGACTCTCAAGAGTCTTCTCCAACACCACAGTTCAAAAGCATCAATTCTTTGGCACTCAGCCTTCTTCACAGTCCAACTCTCACATCCATACATGACCACAGGAAAAACCATAGCCTTGACTAGACGATCCTTTGTTGGCAAAGTAATGTCTCTGCTTTTGAATAGGCTATCTAGGTTGGTCATAACTTTTCTTCCAAGGAGCAAGCATCTTTTAATTTCATGGCTGCAGTCACCATCTATAGTGATTTGGGAGCCCAAAAAAATAAAGTCTGACACTGTTTCCACTGCTTCCCCATCTATTTCCCATGAAGTGATGGGACAAGATGCCATGATCTTCGTTTTCTGAATGTTGAGCTTTAAGCCAACTTTTTTACTCTCCTCTTTCACTTTCAATGAGAGGCTTTTTAGTTCATCTTCACTTTCTGGCATAAGGGTGGTGTTGTCTCCATATGTGAGGTTATTGATATTTCTCCCAGCAATCTTGATTCCAGCTTGTGTTTCTTCCAGTCCAGCATTTCTCATGATGTACTCTGCATATAAGTTAAATAAACAGGGTGACAATATTCAGCCTTGAGGTACTCCTTTTCCTATTTGGAACCAGTCTGTTGTTCCATGTTCAGTTCTAACTGTTGCTTCCTGATCTGCATACAGATTCTCAGGAGGCAGGTCAGGTGGTCTGGTATTCCCATCTCTTTCAGAATTTTCCACAGTTGATTGTGATCCACACAGTCAAAGGCTTTGGCATAGTCAATAAAGCAGAAATAGATGTTTTTCTGGAACTCTCTTGCTTTTTCCATGATCCAGCAGATGTTGGCAATTTGGTCTCTGGTTCCTCTGCCTTTTCTAAAACCAGCTTGAACATCAGGAGTTCACGGTTCACATATTGCTGAAGCCTGGCTTGGAGAATTTTGAGCATTACTTTACTAGCGTGTGAGATGAGTGCAATTGTGCAGTAGTTTGAGCATTCTTTGGCATTGCCTTTCTTTGGGATTGGAGTGAAAACTGACCTTTTCCAGTCCTGTGGCCACTGCTGAGTTTTCCAAATTTGCTGGCATATTGAGTACAGCACTTTCACAGCATCATCTTTCAGGATTTGGAATAGCTCAAATGGAATTCCATCACCTCCACTAGCTTTGTTCGTAGTGATGCTTTCTAAGGCCCACTGGACTTCACATTCCAGGATGTCTGGCTCTAGGTGAGCAATCACACCATCATGATTATCTGGGTCATGAAGATCTTTTTTATACAGTTCTTCTGTGTATTCTTGCCACCTCTTCTTAACTTCTTCTGCTTCTGTTAGGTCCATACCATTTCTGTCCTTTATTGAGCCCATCTTTGCATGAAATGTCCCCTTGGTATCTCTAATTTTCTTGAAGTAATCTCTAGTCTTTCCCATTCTGTTGTTTTCCTCTATTTCTTTGCATTGATCGCTGAGGAAGGCTTTCTTATCTCTTCTTGCTATTCTTTGGAACTCTGCATTCAGATGCTCATATCTTTCCTTTGCTCCTTTGCTTTTCACTTCTCTTCTTTTCACAGCTATTTGTAAGGCCTCCCCAGACAGCCATTTTGCTTTTTGCATTTCTTTTCCATGGGGATGATCTTGATCCCTGTCTCCTGTACAATGTCACGAACCTCATTCCATAGTTCATCAGGCACTCTATCTATCAGATTTAGGCCCTTAAATCTATTTCTCACTTCCACTGTATAATCATAAGGGATTTGATTTAGGTTATACCTGAATGGTCTAGTGGTTTTCCCTACTTTCTTCCATTTAAGTCTGAGTTTGGCAAGAAGGAGTTCATGATCTGAGCCACAGTCAGTTCCCAGTCTTGTTTTTGTTGACTGTATAGAGCTTCTCCATCTTTGGCTCCAAAGAATATAATCAATCTGATTTCGGTGTTGACCATGTGTAGAGTCTTCTCTTGTGTTGTTGGAAGAGGGTGTTTGCTATGACCAGTGCATTTTCTTGGCAAAACTCTATTAGTCTTTGCCCTCCTTCATTCCATATTCCAAGGCCAAATTTGCCTGTTACTCCAGGTGTTTCTTGACTTCCTACTTTTGCATTCCAGTCCCCTATAATGAAAAGGGCATCTTTTGGGGTGTTAGTTCTAAAAGGTCTTGTAGGTCTTCATAGAACCATTCAGCCTCAGCTTTCAGCGTTACTGGTTGGGGCGTAGACTTGGATTAATACTCAGCCATTAAAAAGAATACATTTGAATCAGTTCTAATAGGTGGATGAAACTGGAGCCTATTATACAGAGTGAAGTAAGCCATATGAAAAACACCAATATAGTATACTAAAGCATATATATGGAATTTAGAAAGATGGTAACGATAACCCTATATGTGAGACAGCAAGAGACACAGATGTATAGAACAGTCTTTTGGACTCTGTGGGAGAGGGCGAGGGTGGTATGATTTGCGAGAATGGCATTGAAACATGTATATTATCATATGTGAAACAGATAGCCAGTCCAGGTTCAATGCATGATGCAGGGTGCTTGAGGCTGGTGCACTGGGATGACCCAGAGGGATGGTATGGGAAGGGAGGTGGGAGGGGTGTTCAGGATGGGGAACACATGTACACCTGTGGCAAATTCATGTCAATGTATGGCAAAACCACTACAATATTGTAATTAGCCTCCAATTAAAATAAATTTATATTAAAAACAAAATAAAATGATAGCTCAATGAGTGAATGTTCCCCTGTCAGTTTTATCAAATTTAAGAAAAAAATACAATCCGCATTAATGCCATGACACACTTCTTGGAGGCTTCCTTCTCCTTCTCAGAGACTGCATTTAGCCTAAATTCCTCCTTGTAAGACAGAAGAAGGGACCAAATAGAGATTAAAAATAAGGAAGTAGATGGCAATGAAAGAAAGTCTAAATACACAATTAAATCATAAGACAAGGATATTGTTATCCTGTTGCCAACTCATGTCTGACTCTTTGTGACTCCATGGAATTCAGCACCCAAGGCTTCCCTGTCCTTTGCTATCTCCCAGAGTGTGCTCAAACTCATGCCCTTTGAGTCAGTGATGCCATCCAACCAAGTCACCCTTTGTCACCCGCTTCTCTTCCTGCCCTCAATATTTCCCAGCATCAGGGTCTTTTCCAATGAGTCAGCCATGAGGTGGCCAAACTATTGGACCAGGATATTTTCATATAAGTATGCATAGGGACACGAGTCTAAAAACTTGATTTTTATGGGCTTCTTGATTGCATGGTATATACAGCAAAGTAAGCAGATTTTCATGCTGAGTATTTTTACTCTGACTCTGTTAACTAAAACATAGTTGATGGAAGAAATTAGTATTTTATATAAGCTAATATAATGCAATTAGCATATATACTTCATCTAAAAAACTGTAGTATTACTACATCTATTCTAAAATAATTCCTACACAAAATTCTAAAATTGATACTAGCCCCCTCCCACTGTTTGTGGAGCTGCCTTGGAAGTCTGGCTTCACTTGTTTTCTGATCCAGTTACCTGGCTATAGGATCTTTCTTCATTGTCCTGGGTGGCTCTAGGAAAGTGATAGTTTATGGACTTGTGTGTTTTTTTCAGGAGAGTTTTTTTTTTCTTTTCTTTTCTATTGTTTCCCACATATAAGCAAACAACCCGTGCTGATTTTTTACTAGGCTCTGGGATGGTTTTTGATCATCCTGAGAAGAATGAGCCTTGGCCTCCAGGCCCAGTAAAATAGACATCCATGGAGAAGAGTGCTCATTCCTGAGGACCTGGAGGGCTTGCAGCCCAGGGGGACTAGCTAGAAGCAGTTGGTCACCACAGAAGCAGGCTTCCTCAAAGACAGTTTGTACAATGAAGAAATCCTAATTGTGTGGGACCCAACTGTTTAGCATTCAGATATCCCAAAGTGGTACAGGAATCCCGACTACAGTTTCTTCAATAACTTCAAGAGCTATCGTAAGCTGCATCCTGATCAGCCCTTTTACATCCTCAAGCCCCAGATGCCTTGGGAGCTGTGGGACTCAAAGCTGATCCAGCCAAATCCCCCATCCTCTGGGATACTCGGCATTGCCATTATGATGATGTCACTGTGTGACCAGGTGGATATTTACAAGTTCCTCCCATCCAAGCACAAGACTGACGTGTGCTACTACTATCAGAGGTATTTCGAAAGTGCCTGCACAATGGGTGCCTACCACCCACTCCTTTTTGAGAAGAACATGGTGAAGCATCTCAACCTCAGCACAGACGAGGACATCTACCTACTTGGAAAAGCCATACTGCCTGGCTTCCGGACAATTCGCTGTGGAGCATAAGCTCCCCAGCCAGGCCCCCTCACCCTTCCCCACTGGCATTTTACAGCCGGTCTTCTGGCCACCCCGGGCCTCGGAAGGAAGACTGTTTTCCTGAATAATCACAGCCCACACTTCAGGCAGCAAGAGCCCTGGGGCTTCAGAAACTCAAGGGCAGGGCCCCCACCCCAGCCTGCCCTGTTGTCATGGGGGTGTGTAAACCCAGAGCCTCCTGTCTCACTCATATATACCCATTTAGCATTCCCTCCAGAGAGGGTCCTCCCGCCTCCAACCTAGGTAAATGCAAGATTCACCTTTCCCACCAGGGCTGCCAAAACTGGTCTGCTTTCCCCACCAGAATGATGTTATTATTGCGAACCTGGGAAACAGGAAAAATAGGTACAGTCTCTATCCTCACGGAGAAGGCGATGGCACCCCACTCCAGTACTCTTGCCTAGAAAATCCCATGGACGGAGGAGCCTGGTAGGCTGTAGTCCATGGGGTTGGGAAGAGTGGGACAGGACTGAGTGACTTCACTTTCACTTTCAAGTGAAATTCTTATGAATCATTAGTGAAGATTCATGAAATATTCATTGACCTAAGCTTATAAGCATTCATTAAAATTCATAAATTAGAGTGTTTATGGACAACCTATCAAATCTAGGAACATAGAAGGCCACATTGGGTTCATAAACCCTATTTGAAAAGTGACTTTTCATGAATTTTACTGCCTTGTTGTTAGGTCATCAAGTTGTGTCTGACTCTTTGTAACTGCATGGACTATTGGGGGCCAGAGTGAGGTACTCCACCCATGGCAAAGGTCATGAGGAAGGAGGCTCGACATACGCAAAGGCGGGATCGAGCCTCAGGAGTCCCCCTGGAAATCCTCGAGCGTCTACCCCCATAACCAGAGCCTGCCTACTTTACTACTTTGTGCTCTTACCTACACCTCTGACTTTACGGGGGGCTGTCCCCCACCACCTCTTTCGGAGAAGGAGTTAACCTAGAGCTCCAGTCAATAAAAACTCTTGGGTGTGACAAGAGCGTTTTAACCTACAAACTCCTCTGAAGGTTCTCTAGCCTGCCTGACAGGCTTGTCCGGCCACATGTGATTGCTCACAGCCTCCCAACCGTGAGAGGCACGAGATGCTTTAAACCTTCTAAAAACAGGTTCCTTAGAAAAGTTAGAAAACTATAAGTATAAGTATAGTGGGCTAATTAGAAATTGTGTTGGTGAAGGGTTTTTCATTTGTTGAGCCAATGTTTGTTGCTAAGTCTCCATATCCCCTGCCCTTACACACATTAATGAATATATAGAATTAACCTTTGATATTAATCACATTAGACCTTAGGCTAAGTAAATTCTTTCCTTAACTAAAACCCACTACACCCTCACCCTGTAGGAATGTAACTTTATTTGGGTGGCGTCTGTTTTGAGAATAATCAGCCCTGGAGAAATAAGTGTCCTGATTGACTGACCGCTGTCACAAGGAGAGGGTCGTAAATTGTCAGCAGGCCCCCCTGGCCAGAAGATGATGTAACACCCCTAAGACCTCTGTATACATTTGTATGAAGCACCTGACTTTGATAAAAGTCAGGACTGCTGACCCCGCGTGACTTTTGCATAACATCTCAGTGTATAAAAGTAGACCATGGAAAATAAAGAATTGGGATCAGTTTCTTGAAATACTGGTCTCCCCATGTCGCTCTCTCTCTCACTCTGGCTGAGTCTCCATCTGGAGTGCGGAACCCACCATGCTTACTAATTATGCCTGGGCTTCTAAGATCCGACCGGGGAGGCCTCAGTGTCTCCTCTCCTTCGGGAGAACGGAAGGACGCCTGCGGCCTACGTAAGTGGTGCAAGCTTCTTGTCTTGAAGTTTTATTGGTCCCCCGCGTAAACCAAGCTACTCAGCCTCTTTTCTCCACTGAATTTTCCTACTGAGCTATCCTCATTCTATCACTCTTTATATCCTTAATTAACGTTTAATTAAGCAATTGTTTCCTGATCTTCGCCTACGCCGTCTCTCCTTCGAATACCCTGGATCAGCCGGGGCTGGTCCCCGGCAATGGACTGCAGCATGCCAGGCCTCCCTGTACCTTACTATCTCCCAGAGTTTGCCCAAATTCATGTCCACTGAATCAGTGACACCGTTCAAACATCTCAACCTCATTTACTGCCTTAGCCATCTAATATAAATATATTTTTATTATATTATGTTTCTGAATCTCTGAGAATAATTTGGATAGTATTTGCTGCTGCTAAGTTGCTTCAGTCGTGTCTGACTTTGTGCAACCCCATAGACGGTAGCCCACCAGGCTCCCCTCGTCCTTGGGATTCTCCAGGCAAGAACACTGGAGTGGGTTGCCATTTCCTTCTCTTCAAATACTGTCTCCAGGATAGTATTCACCTGTGCCAAATAATATATAATTTAATGAAAGAAAATGACATTTAGGTCATTTATATTTTGTAGAATTAGTTCACATGCACAAAGCCAATGTATTTAAGAAGGCTTTGATGAAAGGGACATCTGTTAAAGTGAAAAATAAGAAAAAAAATGAGATATTTGGGCCAAGAAAACTTTGAATCTTAGGAGATTGTTGTTGTTTAATTTGTTTTACTTGTGTGTCCAATGAAAGCTCTTTATTGCTAATTACTCCTTTAATTCTATGCATTATTGTTGCCTTCACTTTGAGATTTTTCGCCTGCACTAGGATAGGCTTTTAGGCTCTAAAAGCTTTCATAAGTTTTTTGAGACTTTTAACATTTTGTTCTCCAGTTTCACATATTAGAATGAATAAATACCACACAGAATATCAAACTGTTTTCATTGTTCCTGCTTTATATTTAATCACATATATTTTATGTTCTTTTTGAAAGTTATAAACAGGATAATCTAATTTACTTTTGAACAAAACACACAAATTCAGCTCAATTGAATGAATATTTTTGGAAACCTACCCTAGTCAAGGGGCTTCCTAGGTGGCACAGTGGTAAAGAATCTGCCTGCCAATGCAGGAGACTCAAGAGACTCTGGTTTGATCCCTGGGTCAGGAAGATTCTCCTGGAGTAGGAAATACTGGCAATACTGGCAACCCAAGCCAGTATTTGTGTCTGGAAAATTCCATGGACAGAGGAGCCTGGTGGGATACAGTCCATCAGGTTGCAAAGAGTCAGACACGACTGAGCGACTAAGCACACATACTGTATATCAAACATTGTATCAAGATCTGAATATACAAAAATCCTCTCATGCTTTTGGAACTAGATTGTTTATTAGGTAAAACAGTTTGCATTTTGTAGAAAATATAAAGTCAAAAACTTAAATTTTACACGCTGACTTGTGTCAATCAATCTTTAGAGAGTGACTCTTCCTTCAGAAAAGACTGAGCAAAAAGACTTCTTATTGCAAAAAGACTTATTGCCACAAGTCTTCCCACAAGAAAAAAGGAGAGGAACAGTGCATTCTGATGATTTCAGTTAAAATACCCTGAACCATCAGTACAGGGCTACTTATGTTAGAGGTAAAGCCACTATCATTTCTGAATTTTGACATGTGCACTATAATGTACACATCCCACACTTATGTCCTTTCAGCTGGAAACAATTGTTTCCCTGTCAAAATGCTTCAAAAAGATTCATTGTTTACTTTTCAGAGAAGACTGAAGCTTGACCTTGGACTATCACTTCCTAGCCACTTCTGCTATAAGGATCATAAAATAAATGCCTCTGCCATAACCAAGTTCCAATGTCTAATATATATCACCTGCTTTTCAGTCTCTATTGTGGGAAAAAAAATCTCCAAGCAGAAAATTCATTATAAGGGACAAGTGGAAGTATGCAAAAGTGACCAGTAGCATTGATGAGTTTGCATGTCAGGGAGATTATTTTTTCTTCTACTCAAAGAAGATGTTATTAGGTATTAATTCATCAATCACATAATCTAGTTCAGAGGTCCCATAACTATGTAACTTGGTGAAACTCCAAATAGAACAATTTGTAGAATAAATTCTCTTTTGTTTAAAATTTTCAAATAGATGTTCAATTATATTTTCAAAAGCTCCTAATGTACTTTGTATCAGAAATACATATTTTATTTATTTATTTTTTTTAGAAATACATATTTTAATTTCATATTATTTTCTTTATAAAATCAACCATATGTTCCCATCAAAAAGTTTTTAAAATAGGAAAACCATAAGGTTCAGAGAGAAGACAGAATCTCAACATATTTTGGTTATTATTCACTTTTACATATCTGTATGCTTCTAAAAATGAATAATATTTTGAAAATATTAAGCTGATTTATTTATCATTCTCCCTAAATAATATTTCAGTGTTGCTTCCCACAAATTTGCTAGTTCCATACTGAAATTATCAAAAACCTATCTTTGTTTTAAAACATAAATAGTCTGTATAAATTCTATCACTTGCTGAACATACACATTTGTGATGAAATTTAGAAGGTTTCCCATAGAATCATGTTACACAAGGAAGAACTAAAGATTCAAGTGTGACAGTCAATCATATGTGTTAACTTAGCCAGGCCAAGCTGTCCAGATATTTGGCCAAACATTATTCTGGATGTTTCTGTGAAGGTGTTTTTTTGGATGATATTAAAATTTAAATCAGTAGATCCTGAGTAAAGCAAATATGGATGAGCCCATCCCATTAGTTGAAGGCCTCAGTGAAAGAAAGACTGAGATCCTGCAAAGTAAGAAGGAATCCTGCCAGCAGACTGCTTTTGAATTTGAATTGTAACACTTCCCTGGGTCTCCAGCCCACCAATATACCCTGTAGAATTTGGAATTATCCCTCCATGATTGTGTGAGCCAGTTCCTTAAAATAAATGTGTCTCTCTCTATATATACACACAGCTTGTTAGTTTTGTTTCTCTGGAGAACCCTGCCTTATAAAATGATGAGTAAGGGATATGCTCAATCTACAAGAATAAAATCTTTCTGAGACTGATGTAGTTGCTTCCAGGGAGATACCTCAAAGAGAGACAGAAAAGAAGACAGACAGGAGATGAGATTCAGTTAGCCTGAATCTTCCAACAGTTGAGGTCATAGACCAGGAAATAGGAGATGTAGAATTATTCTGTTACATTTAGGGAATCCTGCTTCCTAGGGCAAAGGAGAAGAAATTGTGTTCATACAGTGCCATGTCCAGATTGATGTTGGGACGTGTGCTTGCAACATCTTGAGGGGAGGTGGAGAGATGCTTGTCCAACAAGAATAGGTCTGGAAGAGACTTGGGACAATTAAAAGGGAGACTAAAATTACTGGAGGCTAAGCAGAGCTCACAAACATCAGCAACAAACATAATTATTCTCCTAAAACAGCAGAAACATCAGTGGACATCAGTACAGAACAATCATGTTAATGGCCCATACCACTCACATTCCAATGAAGATTTGCAACTGAAGATAGACCATGATTCTATAAATACTCCCTTTTCTCGCCCACACATATACTCACTGCACCCCTACAGCCACTAGTGTCAGTGTCTTATACACTCTCCTAGAACTGTTTTAAGTTTGAATAGGTATTTATGTGTATAGCTATTTTTAAGTCATTATCTCTATATATCTTAAGGTGAAAGTGAGAGTCTCTCAGTCATGTCCTACTCTTTGTGACCTCATGGACTATACAGTCCATGGAATTCTCTAGGCCAGAATACTGGAGTGGGTAGCCTTTCCCTTTTCCAGGGGATCTTCCCAACCCAGGAATTGAAACCAGGGCTCCCGCATTGCAGGCAGCTGAGTCACAAGGGAAGCAAAATATAGTTGTAACTGACATGTGTGTACATGTGTATATGTATATGTGTTCAGTCACATCTGACTCTTTGCAACCCCATAGACAGTAGCCCACTAGGATCCTCTGTCCACGGGATTTTCTAGGCAAGACTACTGGACTGGGTTGCCATTCCCTCCTCCAGGGAATCTTCCTGACCTAGGGATTGAACCCACATATCTTGTGTCACCTGCATGGGCAGGTGGATTCTTCACCACCAAGCCAACCTGGGGAACCCAAATATATTTTAAAACTATGTTTAAATGATTATACTTTAGAGATATATATTTACTTTTCATTCTATACAGTTTTCTGCATTATACTTAATTTACTCATATGGTAAAATTCTTTTAATTTAAATAAAATTGCCTCATTCCTTTTAGAGGGTTGCACTTTTACACAGTATCAGTGTTCTACAATCTGCTTAAATCTCCTTCAAAGTTTGGCCTTTCGACTGACTTTCAGGTTTTCACAACTTTTCCACTGAATTGATCAAATAATTATTTTACCCATACATTATGCTACATTATCAACATGCATAGGGAATTCTGTTGTTATTGGAATTTTTTACAGAATCTATTTTACTTCAATAAATATATTTGTAATTGTTCCTTGAATCATTCCTATGATGGCTACTTAAAAATCTTTGTCAGATAATTTCAACATCTCTATGATCTTGGTGTTAGCTTTAATGATTGTCTTCTTCCATTGAGTTTGAGACCTTCCTAGTTCTTGGTATGACACATTTATTTTGATTGAAACATAAAAATTTGGGGGCATTTGCTGGGAGCTGGCATATTGCATATTGAGTGCAGCACTTTCCACAGCATCATCTTTCAGGATCTGGAATAGCTCAACTGGCAGTTCCTCACTGCCGGGAGCCAGCATGAGGAACTCCTCCCATGACAAAGGTCATGAGGAAGGAGGCTCAGCATATGCAAAGGCGGGATCAAGCCTCAGAAGTCCCCCTGGAAATTCGCGAGTATCTACCCCCAAAACCAGAGTCTGCCTACTTTCTGCTTTGTGCTTTCACCTACACCTCTGACTTTACAGGGGGCTGTCCCCCACTACCTCTCTCTGAAACAAGAGTTAGCTTACAGCTCCAGTTAATAATTCCTGGGTGTGACAGTGTTTAACCTACAAACTCCTTTGGAAATCCTCTAGCCTGCCTGAATAGGTTTTTCCGGCCACGTGTGATTGTTCAGAGCCTCCCAACTGTGAGAGGCAGAGATGTTCTAAACTGTCTAAACACAGATTCCTTTGAGTAGTTAAAAGATGGATTAGAAATTGTATTGGTGAAGGGTTTTTCACTTATTGGGCCAATGTTTGCTGCTAAGTCTCCATACTCCTTACCTATTGTGTCCTTGGCAGTGTATTGATTGATATAATGGGTGTATAGAAATGTAAGTAGTAGCCTCAATGTTTGTAACCTTGGATCCTTGAGTTAATTCTTTTCTTGATTGAGCCCACCTCATCTTTGCCCTATAGGAATGCAGCTTTGTCCAATGCTTTTTTGGAGGCTGGTGCCTGACTTTGGAATAATCACCTTTAGAGAAAGATAAGTTTCTTAAAATGTTAACAGGCCTCCTGGCCAGAAGATGATGTAATTCACCTGAACTTTTGCATATGATAAGTTTGAAAGCCTGGCATCGATTAGGACCAGGAGCTGCTGTCCTTGCATGACTCCACCCCTTCCCCCATTATCCTCTATGCACAATTTAAGGTATAAAGACTACTTTGGAAAATGAAGTGCGGGCCTTGTTCACCGAAACTTGGTCTCCCCGTGTCACTCTCTCTCTCAAATTCTGGCTGAGTCTCCATCTGGAGCGCGGAACCCACCATGCTTGCTAATTATGCCTGGGCTTCTAAGATCCGACCAGGGAGGCCTCAGTGTCTCCTCTCCTTCAGGAGAACAGAAGGACGCCTGCGGCCTACGCAAGTGGTACAAACTTCTTGTCTTGAAGTTTTATTGGTCTCCCGTGTAAACCAAGCTACTCAGCCTCTTTTCTCCACTGAATTTTCCTACTGAGCTATCCTCATCCTATTACTCTTTATATCTTTGATAAAATATTTAAATAAATAGGTCGCCGACGCCGTCCCCGCTTCGAATACCCTGGATCAGCTGGGGCTGGACCCCAGCAGGTGGCGCCCGATCAGGCTGGATCTAATTTTAAACCTGCCAGAAGAAATATCAATAACCTCAGATATGCAGATGACACCACCCTTATGGCAGAAAGTGAAGAGGAACTAAAAAGCCTCTTGTTGAAAGTGAAAGAGGAGAGTGAAAAAGTTGGCGTAAAGCTCAACATTCAGAAAACAAAGATCATGGCATCTGGTCCCATCACTTCATGGGCAATACATGGGGAAACAGTGGAACCAGTGTCAGACTTTATTTTGGGGGGCTCCAAAATCACTGCAGATGGTGACTGCAGCCATGAAATTAAAAGGTGCTTACTCCTTGGAAGGAAAGTTATGACCAACCTAGATAGCATATTGAAAAGCAGGGACGTTACTTTGCCAACAAAGGTCCGTCTAGTCAAGGCTATGGTTCTTCCAGTGGTCATGTATGGATGTGTGAGTTGGACTGTGAAGAAAGCTGAGCCCCAAAGAATTGATGCTTTTGAACTGTGGTGTTGGAGAAGACTCTTGAGAGTCCCATGGACTGCAAGGAGATCCAGCCAGTTCATCCTAAAGGAGATCAGTCCTGGGTGTTCATTGGAAGGACTGATGTTGAAGCTGAAACTCCAATACTTTGGCCACCTCATGTGGACAGTTGACTCATTGGAAAAGACTCTGATGCTGAGAGGGATTGGGGGCAGGAGGAGAAGGAGACAACAGAGGATGAGATGGCTGGATGGCATCACTGACTCAATGGACATGAGTTTGGGTGAACTCCGGGAGTTGGTGATGGACAGGGAGGCCTGGCATGCTGTGATTCATGGGGTTGCAAAGATTCAGACATGACTGAGCGACTGAACTGACTGACATATTCCTCAGACATTGTTCTAGCTTGGGTGGGAGGCCTTGCTTGTCATGACCAAGGCTGGACTGAAGCTCAGATTCTCCACTTGGCCTCCAATGATGCCTGAGGGGAAGGTTCTGTAGGTTGGAGTGAGAACCTTAGTTTCTCACTAGGCCTCCACAGGTTCAACTCTGGTTAAAAAGGATAAAAGTACTTCACTACCACAGGCCAAATGGTGTCCCCTGATAACACATGAAGGAAGAGATGATGGTCCATTTTCTACTGACTGATAGAGTTCTAACTCCCACTAGACCTCCTTTGACACCACCCCACAAGGAAGGAGAGGTGACAGTGTGTCACAGTACTTCTGGATGGGGGGGCTTCCATGCCCTTCTGTGGTCTTCTCTGTCACCAGAATTGGGCCACACTGGAGGCCCTATCTTCTGTGATGGAAGCTCTGACTCCTACCTGGCTTCCCTGACACCACTGTAGCAGAGTTTGAGCATTTCAGTGCAGCATGGCAAGGTTAGAACTCCTGGCTCCCCATTCAGCTTTTGCTGCCATGGATGCAGGTGGGGCCCACGGCTTTTGCTTTGGTGTCTGGCTGTAGTGCAGTGAATATTTTCTAAAACTTTTTGTCTTCCTAGGCTTCCCTTTTGTTGATCCTTTGATTAGAAAGGCCTTTGTTGGAGCTTACTTTTTGTTGTGCCTGCTGGCAATTCTAGGTTTCCAGCTTTTTCATAGCTGCTGCTGCTGCTGCTGCTGCTGCTGCTACATCACTTCAGTCGTGTCTGACTCTCTACGACCCCGTAGACAGCAGCCCATCAGGCTCCCCCGTCCCTGGCATTCTCCAGGCAAGAACACTGGAGTGGGTTGCCATTTCCTTCTCCAATGCAGGAAAGTGAAAAGTGAAAGTGAAGTCGCTCAGTTGTGTCCGACTCTTAGCGACCCCAACAACTGCAGCCCACAAGGCTCCTCCGTCCATGGGATTTGCCAGGCAAGAGTACTGGAGTGGGGTGATCTTAGATAAATGAGTCAAAAAGAGTTTCATGTGCCATCCTTTGTGTCTTGAGGTCTCAACCAGTCAGGCTCCTCCTCTATACCTTTAGGAATTTTCATATCTTTCTTGTATAATATGCAGTATTCAACACTGCTAATTGTTAATGGGAGAAAGAGGGGGAAAAAAGACTTCTACTAAAGAACCTGCCTGCAGTGCAGGAGACCCTGGTTCAATTCCTGGGTCTGGAAGATCTGCTAGAGAAGGGATAGGCTATCCACTCCAGTATTCTTGGGCTTCCTTTATGGCTCAGCTGGTAAAGAATCTGCCTGCAATGCAGGAAACCTGGGTTTGATGCCTGGGTTGGGAAGATCCCCTGAAGAAGGGAAAGGCTACGCACTCCAGTATTCTGGCCTGGAGCATTCCATGGACTATACAGTCCATGGGGTCACTAAGAGTTGGACATGACTGAGTGACTTTCACTTTCACTCCATATTCCCAGAAGCAGAAATCTTCATTTCTTTTATTAGCTCTTGACCTCTTATCCTGTTTTCTTTTGTGTTTTAAGAATAAGAATATGAAATACTATACTTTGTATTGAACACATGCATCATAATATACTCTAGGAAAATCAAGTATAGTCCACATTAGCTACTCAATGTAGTACTTAATTGAGCATTATTGTGGTACTTAGTCAAGCCCTTTTTCCTTCTGGACATGTAAGATGATGGGAATAGTACTAAAGAAAAGGCTTCATAAACAATCCTCAGTTTGTTTAGTGTTTTGGTAGCTTTAATGAGTTTTTATAGAATTTTATCTTAATGTCCCTTAGAGCATTACTTCCTATATCCTATATATTACATTGACCAGTGTGTAAGAGAGAAAAAGATTTTAAATACTCTTAATCAGAAAATATTATTACTTTAAGATTTTTTAAATTAGAAATATTCCTAACTTGATTTTCTGACTTGATAATTGCAGAAGAGTAAATGAAGTAAAACCAAGTAAAAAAGATAAGATGAATATGGGATACAAATTTCTGAACCATGTCAGACCAAAGTGTAAGGAGTTTTTATTGTTAAAGGTGGGATTGAAATCAAACTTTATTAGTTGCAATCTCAGATAAATAAGGACACTTCGCCTGTTTGAGCGGTTAACTTCTACAAAGAGGGAGTCATTACTTCCTTCAAATATTGCTGTGAGAATTTCAAATGATGTTCAGCAGTGTGTGTTTTGTTGACATTTTTTGGGGATCTCTCAGTTCTAGGAACATAGCACACTGTTTTCAAATTTCTTTTTTACTTATTCCTCTCCTACAACTTCAAGAAAACAATTATGCTTTTTATCTTGTTATCACCAGTAACTACCTCTGTAACTCATGAAAATTAGTCACAAACTGGATTAATTAAATCAATGGCATGGGCCCTAAGTAATTTTTCAGTTTTTCTCTGTGTTGCTGGAATAATGATACATGGTAAAAATCATTTTGTCATTTCTAAAAGAAGAAATTCATTTATCTTCAATCTCCTTTGTAATATCACAATATTTTGGCCTTACTGTTTATCATATCCACATATATTGGCTTACCCAAAAGAAAAGATGCCCTCTAAAATTTCCCTCTGAACATTAAGCAAGAAGGAACTGTCTCTGTATGATGATTAAATAAACAAACCATGATTTTATAACCTTTGTTCCTATATTGAAAAATACTTATTTTGTTTCTCAAAAAAATGGTAAAAAAAGTTTTGCAATACACAACTATGTTCTGGATCCATACATTTTACCCTATATGTAGGTATGACTCAATTTATGCTTTTAAGATAATTTCTGTAAAAGTAATATGTATGCCTGTTGTTGAAAACTACTGACTCTGGAGATGTTTCTAGTTGAAAGAACATAAGCAGAAAAAAACTTCTACAATGTGAATCATAATCCCTTACAAGTACGTTTATGCAGACCCTTATGATTTTTTAAAAATTAATCTTAAATTGCATCTTTAATATCATGATCATTTGAGTACTTCAAAGAAACTGCAAAAATGTTCAATTTTTAACATAATCTACCTGCTTTAGCTGATAGAAACAAGAATCTAGAAATTTAAATGCTCTTGCCTTAAGTTTTTATACAGTGATTCTTACACTGCATTTTGAACAAGCTTTATTATCTTTTGTTACTAATCATTTGGACTATAATTTACAAGTAGAAATTATATTGAAAAGTTACATGGAATGAAGGTCTCTGCTTTAGTGCTAGTTGTGCATATAGACAATTTTCTTTCCCTTGGATTCAGCCTTTATTTCGCAGTTTTAGTGAGGTATAATTGGTATATCAGAACAAAACTAAAATCTCTGCACATCCTCTGCAAAATCAGTCTTTTGGTTCCCTCAATAAATTTTTATAAGCATAAATTTTCAAGACATTTTCTGAATCTAAATTATAATTTTCTATGAAGAACTAAATTACACTCTTTGATCTGTTATGATAAGCATGTTCTAAATCAACTGACGTGATATAAATTTCTGCAAGCACTTGTTTACAGTCATTTCTCTCTCCAGAACATACACCCAGCTTTCAAAGATATTAATGACGTGGGCCCCCAGAAGACAGATAGAGTATAAATATCTTGTTCCGAGAAAGAAATTAATGTGATATTGAGACTGATATTTTTTAAAATTATGATTGAACATATTGAGAAAGTGTAAATGGAGACACAGGGTAATTAAGTTATATCTCTAACACATTCTGTCATGTGGCAACACTAGTTACTGACTGTATTATCAGAACATAACACATTTACAGTAATACCAGTTCACCGCTTAGGATGAAATCCATACTGTGACTGATAGTACCCAATAATATTAGAAACTGGAATAATATTTTATACATATTATTTAGAGTAACAAAGATATTATTTTGTTGCCATGATAAAGGTCTTTTTTTTTTCTTTTGTATTTTTATTAAAGTGTCTTACTTTGGTGATTATCTTAAGTACTTTGCAATGTGCTGCCTTGTTAAACATTTTTAATTAACTGTCCAAAAACCTTGCTGGAATAATATATTAATAGCTCAAGTCATACAAAATTAATGCATTCAGTGCCTCTGTAATATCTACTATACCTTAAAAGTGCTCCATGCAAGTTATTGAAAGCTAATTAAGTCTGGCTAAAGGAATGCAAAAAAGTCAACTAAAAGAATAATTGAAATCATTATAAACTTTTTGTGTAAATATTCATATGATTGAATAAGGAAGACATCTTGTACATTTGATTATCAGATCAATGATTCTTAACATTTATATTTGAAATATCAAAGATATCACAGTTTGCTATCATGCATTAAATTAAGTTTTCTGAGTATTGCAATCATACTTTTGATATATTTTTTGGTTAAATTTGTTTAGACATTCAAAATTTTAACATCTTTTTTAAGAAGCTTGAGTTAGATGGCAGAACTAATTTACTACTTTTTAAAAATGACCTATCATTTCTCACTTTTCTGAAATTCTCTTTCACAACTCTATAGTTATCATAATATATTGTCACTCTCCTTTGTTCTAGTCAAAATATATATGCCTGTACCATATCATCCTTATTTTCTGCAAGGTGGATATTATATTCTTTGACATAAACACTTAGAGCCATTTAATTAATGCATTTGTTATAATTTCATGCCCATACAAAATTAAAATGCATATCTTTTTTAGATAACTTTTGTACACTAAGGCTATAATTGTTCATTAGAAACACTCAAAGACCTGTCAGAGAAATGTTTCAAATAGGAGAGCCCCAAATGCTCCTCAACAATTAAGAAAAACTAGCCTTTATTGAATATATACCTATGTGACAAATACTAGGCTAAGCACTTTAGGAGCAAACAAATCCTGCTTAATCTTTATGTAACTCCTATGAGGTCTATGCTAGCATAACTATTATTAAACATAACTATATTAAGCATGAATATATGTAGAATAATTGACAGATAATTAAAACATGCAGAAATTCCACATCAGAGAAGTTAATTTAGTTATTCAGGATCTCTTGGTTAGTAAGTGATAGATTTCAAGATTTGAACCAATATAGTCAGAGCCAGAGACAGCTGTAATTTCAGGAACTATGCATAATTCCTCAAATAAAACTAGATTGAATACTACTTACTCCAAGGATAGTCCTGTGTTTCTGATGACTAATAAACTAATAGGTGTTAAGCAGAAATTTATTAACACTCAACCTATGGCTATCTGTGAACAACATTATATATGTTGTCTCTATGGGTTCTTCTTTTCTTTCCAATAATTGTTCACATTAAGTTGAAAAATACATTTTTTTTTCAGGCTTTAATTTTATTTTATTTTTAAACTTTACAATATTGTATTGGTTCTGCCATATATCGAAATGAATCCGCCACAGGCATACACGTGTTCCCATCCTGACCCTCCTCCCTCCTCCCTCCCATACCATCCCTCTGGGTAGTCGGCAGTGCACCAGCCCCAAGCATCCAGTATCGTGCATCGAACCTGGACTGGCGACTCGTTTCATATATGA
The DNA here is from genome assembly GCF_003369695.1 of Bos indicus x Bos taurus. NCBI lineage: Eukaryota > Metazoa > Chordata > Mammalia > Artiodactyla > Bovidae > Bos > Bos indicus x Bos taurus. Next base: position 3,760 of record NW_020867299.1, on the reverse strand, counting down.
TATTATACATATTTCAATGCCATTCTCCCAAATCATCCCGCCCTCTCCCTCTCCCACAGAGTCCAAAAGGCTGTTCTATACATCAGTGTCTCCCTTGCTGTCTCATATACAGGGTTATTGTTACCATCTTTCTAAATTCCATATACACAATGGACTATTACTTAGCCATTAAAAAGAATACATTTGAATCAGTTCTAATGAGGTGGATGAAACTGGAGCCTATTATACAGAGTGAAGTAAGCCAGAAGAAAAACACCAATACAGTATACTAACGCATATATATGGAATTTAGAAAGATGAAGAATACATTTTAAAGTAAACCAGAAATAGTCATGGGGAAGTCTGGGGACAGAAACTCTATGCAAGTTAATAGGAAAATTTATGTAGGAACAGGAGATAAACATAGAGTGAGATTAGGGTCAGGCACTATATCTGTATTCACCAATTTATTCACTGTAAAAAGATTGTTTTTGACATCATAAAAATCGAAGAACTGATGCTTTTTGACCTGTGGTGTTGGAGAAGACTCTTGAGAGTCCCTTGGACTGAAAGATCAAACCAGTCAGTCCTAAAGGAAATGAGTCCTGAATATTCATTGGAAGGACTGATGCTGAAGCTGAAGCTCCAATACTTTGGCTACCTAATGTGAACAACTGATTCATTGGAAAAGACCCTGATACAGGGAAAGATTGAAGGCAGGAGGAGAAGGGGATGACAGAGATGGTTGGATAGCATCACCAACACAATGGACATAAGTTTGAGCAAGCTCCGGGAGTTGGTAATGAACAGGGAAGCCTGGTGGGCTGCAATCCATGGGGTTGCAAAGAGTCGGACATGACTGAGCAACTGAACTGAACTGAATTAAAAAACTCTCATTAACGATGCATATACTATGTAGTCTACATCTTCTCTAAATGAATGTCTATATACATTTTCTACTTTAAATGTCGGTTCACCTTTTGCATTACATCATAAAATATTCACAATGAATGTATAACATACTTTCTTATTGCTATTTTTATAATCCAGTAAAAAGAGATACTTGGAAATAAACACAACATGAATATGATGTTAGGTTGTTCATAAATTTATTTTATTTGTATATTTATATGTATAAAATTATGAATTGCATGTGCTTAGCACTTTGCTAGATACTAGAAAAAAGACAGTCATAGAAACATACAATTAATGAATAAATGTGTATATAATGATTACTTATATTTTTTATATTTCTATACTAGTTTAAGAAAGAGGCAATTTGTTTCAGAATATTAAAATATATTAATTGGATATTGTTGTAGTATATTGGGGAAGGAAATTGCAACCCACTCCAATATTCTTGCCTGGAAAATCACATGAACAGAGGAGCCTGGAGGGCTTCAGTCCATGGGGTGGCAAAGAGTCGGACACAACTTAGTGACTAAAACATTGTAGTATATTAAAAGGCTTAAGAAATCAGTGAGAAGGCTTAAGGAGGAGATGCTAGGTTGAGTTTCAGAAACAACTACTCAAATCACTCTAGGGGATCAGTATGCCAAGGAAGTTTCTTTTTAAGATTATAAATTTTAAACACTAGAACCACATTACATTGTCACCAGCAACTATGAAAAATCAAAATGTACCATAATTAGGAATCCCCATATTCACATGCCTACAGATATTCAGGATACCACTGTTGAAAAAATTACAGGGAATTCCCTGCCAGTCCAGTGGTTAGGACTCAGCACATTCACTGCCATGGACCCAGATTTGATGCCTGGTTGGAGAAGTAAGATCTCACAAGCCACATGGCGTGACCCAAAAAACAGGAAAAAAAAAGAAAAGAAAGAAAAAATTACAGATTTTGCTCTTGTCTCCAGAACCACACTGTACCTACTACAACCTGCATCAACAAAATTTGGTGTGTGTACCCTGTCTGTTGCTTTCATGGAGCCAGTTACTGAACTATGGCACAACTGTTGTGGTGTGGCATAAAACAGCAAATGCCTCAGTATCTGTATTTGCCAGGTGAAATAGCAAAAGAAGCTGCCATATGGCCTGCTTCTCACTTCTGTCTTCCAATGTCTTGTGTGTTCATATGATCTGCCAAATCTAAATCACATCTAGAAATCGGAGCCCAATAAGTTTGGAAAATGCATTTTATATCTTTCCGGCCTCTGTATTATAGGAAAGCAAGCTAGAGGAGGGTGGAATGGATGTGGAATGCATAACATGTGATATGCATTCTCTATAAAATGGATTATATGTTAATAATGAACTCATCATTTAGATACTAATATCTTTGTATTTTTTAAATCTATTTTTATTTTCCAAGCTCCCAGGCCTTTGCCTTTGTATCAGAGTGTTTTCAGCTGCCCACAAAACACCATACCCTGTTAAAGGTGACTTAACAAATGTAGATGCATCATTACTCACACAGAAAAAGAGCAGTTTCAACGTTAGTGAAGTAGTTAAAATTTTTTAAATCAAAACCTAAGTACTTCCTTTTTTATGCTCCATCATCTCAAAAGTGTCATGTTTGATTCAGAAGCTTGCATCTCATAATCTGAAGACCCAAGATGCATGTTTGACATAGAGCATGTTGCAAAGACAGAAACTGGGAGCAGCTTCTCCTCACCTGATTATTTAGGGCAGGAAAGTCTTTCTCTGAAACCCAACAGCTCCTTTATGTTAGAACTGACTGATACGCCAGGGCATTCTTAAACACTTGGAAAACTACTACTACTAAATTTCTGCAGGAAAAGACTTTACCAGCAAGTGAAAAAGGCTTAGGAGTTTTAGGGAGGTATCTTCAAATCCACCAACCAGGTCAGACTTAATTCTATTTCTCCTGCACATCACCTGCCACTTTTATTTAGTATCTATTTCCATGAGTGATATCCTCCTCTATTCAGTCACCTAAGTCATTCCTTCCTTTGCTCTACTACCATAATTCAATTGGTTCCCAAGTTCAATTTTTATTCTAATACATCTCAAATCTATTCCATTCTTTTTTATTTTCAATGCCTCAGCTATAGGTTTGAACTTCATCACTACATTATTACAAAAATGTCATACTCAGTCCCCATACAAGGGTCTTAATTCTCTTCAATGCCAGAATGATTCTATGAAATGCAAATTTCATTGTATTATTCCCCTACTTAAAGTTATTACTGGCTCCTCCTGGCTTTTGGCTATGAAATATAGATTAATAACTTAGCACACAGTCCTTTATCTGCTTATTACTAACTCTAGACCTTCATATCTTGCTGTTTTAACCAAATGCAATTCAAACCTCAGCCATATCAGATTTAATAATACAGCCTATATTTTTCACCTCTATGGTTCTGAACATATTAATCATTCTTTATAAAACCTCTCTTGCCCACTATCTTTCTCCTCTAATGTTATTTGTCAACTAAAGCTCTACTAAATGCTCCTCCAAGAATTACTTCCTGACCTGCAAATATAAATTAGGCCCTTGTTTTTCCCTGTATGCTAGGCATATTAGTCATAAATTTATGATATTATCATGTATTTATCTAAATATCATTGATTAACTCTACAGGGAACTAGAACAGTATCTTTTTTTCATCCATGAAACACTATTAACTTAATTCAAAAAGTGTTTGTTGAGTGGCTGCTCCTATAGCATGTAATGTTCCAGATATGAAAAAGTAAAAGGTAAGTGGTTTTCCAGTTTTCAAGGACATCAGTTCAGTTCAGTTCAGTTCAGTCACTCAGTCGTGTCCTACTCTTTGCGATCCCATGAATTGCAGCA